>NC_056735.1:1856417086-1856594586 GCF_019279795.1 Protopterus annectens | reverse complement strand
ACGACAGCCCCTAAGGCAAAACACCATATCCAACACGCTAGTAATAGGAGACTCTATAGTAAGGCACACAGATGTTCCACTCACCAGGCTGAACAAGGAGAAGGTTACTGTCAGCTGCCTGTCGGGTGCTAGGATCTGCCACATAACACAGGCACTTAGGTCACTCCAGAACAAGTACAAGTATGACGCTGCCATTGTACATGTTGGTGTGAATGATCTAAGATGTACCTCCCTGGACTACATGAAAAGAGACATCGAGGAGCTCTCTGATTATGTAGCCCAAGCTGGTATGACCCTGACCTTGAGTAGCATACTACCTTCACCTAGAATGATACCACAATACAAAGACAAAATGATCAATTTCAACAATTGGCTAAGCTTCTGGTGTCATTCTAAGGGGATCCAGTGTCTGTCTGCCTGGGATGACATGATAGACAAGCCTCGCTGTTTCGCCAGAGATGGTTTGCACCTGTCACCCCTAGGCTTTCAAATACTGGTCAAGGCTATTGCCATCCCCATAGTGCATTTTTTAGGCAAGGCTCAAAGGACAAACCAATCACCGTAACCAGCACAGGAAACCAAAACCTAAGGGTAATGCTACTCAACGCCAGAAGTCTCAACCTCAAAATGCATGCATTCGAGGCACTCCTCAGTATGGAGAAAATCAATGTTTGTGCAGTGACTGAAACCTGGTTCAAGGCTCCGGACAGCACCCCAGCACTACCAGGTTACAATTCATATCATACCTTCTGGCCTCAGTTACCGGATCGCAGTACAAAGGGTGGAGGTGTAGCCCTATTCATCAAGGATACCCACATCTCCAGGTTAGTGGCACAGCATGATGCTCCAGAGATCATCAATGCACAACTATCAGCAGGCAAAACCACATTTCAAGTCATAGCCTGTTATAGATCACCCACCATGTCCCAAGATGCTCACTCAGCATTCCTTGAGGCATTGGAAAATATAAAGGTCCTACCCAACACCATAATTTTGGGTGATTTCAATTACCCTGGTATAGACTGGGTGAACTACCAATGTTCTAACTCCTATACCCAGTGGTTCATAGAATTTATAAATTCAAATGCTCTTGAACAACTGGTATGTTCTCCCACTAGAGGGGACAACCTATTGGATTTAGTCATCACAAATATGGGCACCCATTCTACCACACCTGTTATCACTCCCTTTCCCTGGACGTTCTCACCCCTCCATCTCCCCCAGTCAAAGAAACCATCGTAAAAAAACTTTCGAAAGCAAACTTCAAACTATTTGCATCTGAAGTGGAAAGCTTCACTATTCACTTGCAGAACGATAATGATATCCAGGATGCAGAATCCTACACCAAGGCACTTTATATACATCTTCAGGATTGCATGGACCGTGCTATCCCAAATAAAACCAAGACTCCTACCTCAAGCAAGAAGAAACAAGTCTGGTGAACCCCGGCCATAAGCAAACTATACAATAAAAGAAGGAGACTTATATAAAAAAAGGCCAAATCTCAAGTAGAAAAATCATCCCTGATCAGCATTAGTAAGAAATTGAGGGCCCTCATCAAGTCAACTAAAGCCAATTTCGAAAAGAAAGTTGCCAAGGATGCCAAGGATAACCATAAGGCCTTCTATGGTTACATCAAAAACCCAAATGGCAAAGTTCAGGTCTGTACTGAGATAGTACAAAATGGAACAAAATACACTGACCCAACTGACATTGCCAACATCTTGGCTGACAGGTTCAGTGCAAATCCCCCCCCCCCCCACCTACAGGGCCTATTACTATTCCAGGGGATTGTGTAACTCCAATTATTACTAATACATTGGTTAGTTAGGCTCTATCTAAACCTAAAAACACTGCCTCCATGGGACAAGATGGTGACCTGGGCTGTGTCATACGTGCGCTCCAAAATAAATTAACCCCGCATCTGAATACCCTGTTCAGTCTCAGCCTCTTGACAGGATATGTGCCCATAGAATGGCGCACAGCAATGGTGGTTCCACTGCACAAGGGTGGGCCCACAACCAACCCTGGGAACTACTGACCAATAAGCCTGACCAGTCTGATCTGTAAGGCAATGGAGCGAATCATTATGGAACTCGTAAATTGAGAGATTGGAAACCTCCAAACACTTGACCCCACACAGTTCGGCTTCATCAAGGGCATATCATGCCTCCTGAACCTGGTGGACTTCTTTGAGACAGTTACTCAGGCTATAGATAAGGGAAAGGAGGTACACACTGCATACCTTGACCTTGCTAAAGCATTTGACACCATTCCCCATTTGGGTATTATTGATAAACTCACCAACCTGGGCATAAACTCTTACGTCACAAGATGGATCTCAAACTACCCCTCTACTCTTCCCTCATCAGACCCATTCTTGAGTACAATGCACCAATTGGAATGTACCTGGCTAGGCATCTCCATCAACTGGAGAGACCACAGAGGTACCTCACTAAGAGGATCACTGGCCTCAAACAGTTGCTCTATGCAGCACGATTGAAAAAACTAAGGCTTTTCTCTGTTGCGTACCGCTTTTTCAGAGGCAATCTCTGTCTAACATACAGAGCCATGTCCAACCCAGAACTGTTGAACATGCTCCATCTTAGCAAAATCAAATCTACTTGAGCTACACGCTCTAGGGATATAAACCTCAGCACAACAATGAATAGAACATGCTGGAGGGATAGATTCCCTTCGCAAAGACTTCCCTTGCTATGGAACAAAGTCCCGATCTACATAAGACAGAGCCCCTCGCTATCACTCTTCAAGAGGAACCTTGACAAGTGGATGGGTAACAGAAAGTTCACACCAGGGATCATACCAACAGCTCTACTAGATAGGGGCCAAGGGTACTAGCTGCTAGATCAAGGGCCTAGGGAAATAACCAAAGGGGCGGTCAATACCGCACAACGTGGCTGGGCAAATATATGCCTTCGGGCAGATAGCCCAGTACCTACATATGAGCCTATGAACCAAAATGTCCCTTGATTATGTTGGCCTTTGTAGCAATATGTTGCAGTAACAGATTCAGAGCTATCAGTGAAGCCCTGGTGGTCACTGTGGCATTGCATGCAAATCTATGGGGTGTAGTTGCTCTGCTTTAAACAGAATTGTATCCGCATTCATTTACATGGTGTCCTGGGTGACAAAACTGTTTGCCAACCATGTAACCTAACTTAGGTGCGCCTCGTGTCATTAGTATACACTGCACACTACTGCTCATTGCACACCATCATGCAAACATGTAAACTCCATGTAGGCTCTGTGCGAAGCCTGCAAGGAATTTAATGAATCTTGGACTTTGTTTTTAAAGAGTCATTGATGACTTAGAACAGATAGACTAACCCATCCAGTCTGCTTTCTTTTCTGTATTAAATTGGCCAAAGTATAAGTGAAGATAATAAACCAGTGGGAGAGCTAGACAGCAGAGGGCTGAATTGCAATGAATTTATGAGCTGCTGTTTTGTTGAAGGCTCAGCCACAAAACTTACTGAGGAATATTAACTTTGACTTTATTGTGGTTGCTGAAACATCAGCAGATTGTGTTTTGAAGTTAAATGTTTATTTATTTTTTTGAAGCAAAATATAGGGAGACGGTACAGTTATTTGTGTACACATTGGTGGGTATTACTGTGATCTTTTAAGTGTGTGTGTGTGTGTGTGTGTGTGTGTGTGTGTGTGTGTGTGTGTGTGTGTGTATGTGTGAGTGGTGTGTGCATAAGATTGTTTGTCTCTAGCTATACTGGCAAATGTTCCTTTACTCAACTTTGCTGTTAGTAAGATAAGATCTTCTCTCTATAAGTGCAATGGTCTCTCCAATGATTGAATATAATAAGGGCAAAACGGCATGTAGCTCATGGATTGGATGTAAGTTGCATTGCCTGTCTGACAACATTCATCATATTTGTTCTTTGTTTTGGCAATTCTAGTGTTGCTTCTAGTGGATATTTAAATGCTAATAGTTTTACTGTTAACTTTTGCTGCTTATTTTATGACCCATTAATGACTTATTCTCTTACTTTTTAGAGCTATGTCCATGTGATTCACATGAACCCCGATAAGAGCTTGAATGGATAACATTTTTGTAATTTACAGGATTAACTCAGTTAATCAAAGTGTTCTCTTCACAGTTTGCTTGTCTGCATGCTCTGAAGGCTTGCAAATATTGCAATCTATGAGTTTTCCATAATTTCAGAAAACTGTAGATAAGATAAAAACAAAAATATACATGTAAACCCAGCTGACATAATTTTGTCTTATTCTTTATGCCGTAAAGCTAATATCGATGGCGATTACAGATTTTATTGTAGAAGACCACCAGTGCGAACAATGGAACAACTGAGAACAAAATACCAAAATCCACCATAACGCAAACAGACCTCTGTGTCTTGGGAAATCCACACACTACTTCAATGCTTCAATTGCACCAATGATAACCAGCAGCATAAAAATGTTTAACAACAAACGAATGACTCAAATAACGACTCAAATAGCGACAGTACATTTATTAAATCCAGACTGCAAAAGGTTAAGCGCTTTCACTTGTATGAATACAAGCTTCATCAGAACACTAAAACTGATGCTAACAGATCTTTAAATAACTTTTTTGGCGCCAATTCTTTTTGAAATCAATCTTAATAATTTTAAAGACATACATACACATTAACTAACATAGCAATACTACTATAGTAAATTGTTGTATTACATACAACAAAATAATAAACATGAATTGTAGTTAAAAATATACTTCAAAAAATCAGTTCAAAAAATCAGCTTAAAAACCATAGAATATATAAAATATATAAGAAAATGTCAAATATATAAAATGGTTTACTATTAAATGTGCGAATGCACTCTGTGCGAATGGCGACCCCATCGACGCGTTTGCGCGAACCGAAACACCGAAACCATTTCGATAGCGAACTGAAACCGCGAAACTCCGACGATCGACATTACCGGCCGCGCAACACCTCCACACCCATGCTACCATGGGTCGGATGGGGGCGAGGTTTTGCCGTTCGCACATCTGGGCGTCGGTGTTGTGACGTTCGCAGTTCCGCGTTCGGGCAATGCGCGTCGCACAAAACGGGATCAACAATTTGATAGTAAACCATATAAAATATATCAAATATATGGATTATATTATTCTAGTCACAGAGAATATAAATAATTACAATTAAAAAGTTGCTATTTAAAACTCCAATGTCAATGGCTTACTACAATGAACATAAAAGAAACTACTTAATAAATATATCATTTCAAGGCCAATAATGGTTTAATAGATATAGTGTCATTTAAACCTGGTGAAACAGAGGCATCAGTATGAATTTTCCACCATAATTCTTTATATAGGAGCAAGCCTTTAAAAATCTCCCCCTCTTGGGTCAACCTGCACAATGTCTATTATACCAAAATTAAAGAAGTGACTGTCTCCATGCTCCTTAATATGTCTATAGAGGGCATTTTGTCATCCTTTCTTTTAATACTATACAGATGGGAATAAATGCGTCTATTGAATCTCCTTTGTGTCTTGCCTATGTAGAACCCAGAACAGGTCCTACATATAGCAAGGTAAATGACCATTTTGGTTTGACAGTTACCTCCACAAAACTTTATACAAGTGTGGTTATAGTTGTCCAACACCACGCTATCACTCTGAAATATAGTGTAACATTGTTTACATGCCCCACATTTAGTTGTGCGCCTATATATGGGGGTCTTATTTATATGACCTCTCTCTAATATAAGTTTAATGTTAATGCCAATTTTATTGACAAATCTGGGGCCTTGACCTAAAATAGGGGCAATATCCTGATCTACTAATAAAATATGCCAATTATCAGTCAGGATTTTCCTGTCAAAGGAACTATCATCTGTCATCTTAACAGCTAATTTTTGCACCACCTTTTCATTACTGTTGTTATATCTTTCTCCCAATAAGGGTGTATATTTTTCCCCCACTCATTAATTACATATTTCTTAACTTTGGACATGGCTTTGACATCATATCCACTTTCCTCAAATAGTGAGGTGATGAATGTCACTTCATCTAACATGTCAGTGTATACTGATGTCATCCTGACTGGTCTAATAATTTGCCCCTTATATATATATATATATATATATATTCATAAATTGCCTCTTTGGATGATTGCTAGAATATTCTAAATAGTTATTTGAAAATGTGTTTTTCCTATATATCTTAGAACTAAACTTGTTGTCATCTCTAGAAACTAGTGTATCTAAGTATGCCAGACCCTTGTTATTTTTACAAAACGTAAATTTCAAATAACTATTACTATTATTGATATAATCCAAAAATTGATTCAATAAAATGTCTCCACCATCCCATATCAAATAGAGGTCGTCCAAAGATCTTGAATAATATTTAATATATTTCATATAATTGCTTTCAAATATTTTAGTCTCTTCCCTCTCATGACCAGGTTGGCGTATATAGGGGCACAAGCAGCACCCATAGCTACGCCCCCTTTTAGACCGATAATATCAGGGAGTAGATCTAAGATATTTCCTATGGGTAAAGTGATTGACACATATCTCAAACATGTATATGGAAAAATTTCACATATAGCTAAAGATTCCTGGGAATTTTTAAAAAGTTATCCCATATATTTATCCAACAATGATATATTATTTGTGACCATTGATGTCATAGATTTGTTCTCATGCATTCCTAAGCAGGAGGGACTAGAGGCATTTGCATGTAGTATCAGGAAACATGCTGACATTCAGTGGGACACCACATGTCTTCTCAATGAAACAATGTTGTTGGTCCTTGACCATAATTATATATTTTTTGAAGGAGAATTTTTCAGGCAAACCAGGGGCATAGCTATGGGAGCCGCTTGTGCCCCTATATACGCCAACCTGGTCATGCTTGAGTGAAGAGACTAAAGTATTTCAGGGTGATAGTGTGGTGTTGGACAACACATAGTTTCAATTCTAACTGTTCTGTACTCCATATTAGATGGCAAAACAATCTTTGACAAGAAAAGTTGAACAGTATTTGGAGGAAAAAAAATCATAATTCCAACTAACATTTGTGAAATACTGCCTTGACTTTATAAGTGTGTGTGTGTGTGTGTGTGTGTGTGAGTGAGTGTGTGTGTGTGTGCTTTTTACATTTGAGATCCTTATGGTTTACCTTCACAATTTGTTAAGAAGCCCTTGGCCGGTTTTTCTTACAAGGAGTGTAAATGAAATAAGATGGAGTCTTAGCAATCCATATTAGAAAAATGAGAAGGAGAAATTATGTACTAATTTAGTTCTTTGTAAAAAAATAGATTCTTTATCTTCTCTTAAAGCTTCTGTATATAATTATTGTTTGGTCATATCCCTCTTTACCACTCTTTATTTATTTCTAATAAGAGAACTACATGACTTATGACATGATACAGTTGTGTTAATTGAAGAGTTTTACTTCCATTTTCCAGTGGGTGCAACGCTATGGATCAAGTCAGAAAAGCATTATTAAATATTACTGCTATAGAAAGAAGAATGTTGAAACAGGAATCCACTCTCTCTCTCTCCTGACCTACAAGAAGTGTATTGTCTACTTCAGAATAGTATCTAATGCAAATATTTACAATTTGGGTGAGTCTGAAGCCTCCATCTTTCAAAAGTCACCCTAGTTACAAGTTTTAGGCTACTAACTTAATGACTTCTATACATAAACACTTCTCAGCTGCTGACTGTTGACCAGCCCTGAAAATGAAATGTTTCCGTATGTCTAAAATATGTTTTACTTTATGTTGGTTATTTGTTTTTTTATCTGTTGCTACCCAGCATAACAAGGCTCAGACTGTCTCCAATGCATCACCAATGTAACACCTGCAATAATAACATTACATTTTGGATGACTGCTATTTTTGTCTGCTTTCTCACTCTTTCCATTGTTGGCCTCCATATTGGTTTACATAATCTGTTCAGGCATTTGAATGAATATTTTTTAAAAAATAAGTCTAGTTGTTGTGCTGCTGCTTGCAGAATTTATTTTCCTGAGGTACTTGTTCCTAGTGGTTGGTTGTCAGAACAGACCTGTTGTGAGTCCTCATGAGTTATTTGAATCATGTTAGTGCTCTGTGCCTTCAGAATATGAAGTTAACTGTTCTCGGCATTTTACCGCTAGGCATACATCTTAAATCATACACAAATACATTTCATCATGACACATTTATGGGGTTTAGAGTATAGATAAACCTATATTTTCATGTATAACTGTTGCAGAAATTAAGAATTACATTTAAAACTTGGAAGGAAGCACAGCATCTGCTTACTTCTGTTTTTAATATTTTAAAAAATGTAATCTGCTTATGTGTATACTTTTCCTTTGGAGGAAATGTGATTAGGATTCATATCCCTTATTCTTTGACATTTGTTAACAACTCCTATTCATTTCCATTGCCCAAATGTTGTTTTCTCCATAGCTCATGCAATTTTGCTTAGGACTGATCATTATATAAAGAAGTTTTTTTTTTTTTTAAATACTGTATGTATTCTCAAATTATTCATTTGTATTATAGCTTGGTAAATACTAATGTATACTGATTTATCGTAATTAAGTTCTTACTTTATGCAAAGCAAGGTGAGAAATTTAATTACACCTCATTAGTAAAGGTTGCAAAGGAAACAGCAGCAAAGCAGATTCAGTGAAATGTTTTCCTTGTTATGTATCATACACTTAAGCAAGGTTAACATATGTAATTTACGTATCTTCATAGTTTATACTAAGAAGTCAAACTCTAAAGCAACTTTTAATATAATTAGTATTCTGTTTTCCACATATAATGTACCTAAGCCTGTATTTATAGTTATCTGTATATATATGTATAAATGCACGCATGCACATGCGCGCATACATCCACGCGTGCACACACACACACACACACACACACACACACACACACACACACACACACACACACACACACACACACACACATATATACACACACACAAACACACACACACACACACACACACACACACACACACACACACACACACACACACACACACACACACACACACACACACACATGCACACTCGTGCATGCGCTCACACGCACACACACACACACACACACACACACACACACACATGCTTTTCAAAGGAAAGCACCTCAAAAATCATTTCAGTGTTCCAAGACACAGTGGTTAAATGAAGAATGTTTAAATGAATTAAACTAATGCAATTTTAATTGAAGTTATGACATGTAACAAAGAGCAATATGTTTATTGCAGTACTATAAGAACTGCCTCAGTGTTTTTTTTTCGCTTAAGGGTTTGCCAGTAAGATATAATGAAATCACATACCTTTCGCAGTCAGAACATAGTGAATACAAACCATTGTCCATCAGTAATTAATGAAGCTATTGGCCACATTAATCATTGTATGGAAATCTATAAAGCATAATGAAGAAAGTACTTCCTATATATGACAGCTGTTAAAAAATCACATTAACTTTAAAATGTATTAGGTGGATAATTACAAGTGAATCAGACAGGAGTATTAACACATGCAAAAGACTGTGTGGGAGCTGACAAACTGAGAATTACATTCTTGTTGATACAGTGAATAAAAGATGACAAATTAGCCCATTGCTTTAAATATTTAAGATGCTGGTAATAGCTTAGAGGCTAAAAATAATGTTCAAGGACCTCCCTGACATAATGTATGAACTTCAAACATGCCTTACAGCAAAAAAAAAAAAAAAAATTAAGGGGCTCAGTAAATACAAATATACTGTAGAAGATATAGCCGATTTTTTCCTAAGCATGGTAGTTTTGATATATATTGCTTTCATGCTTGTAATATAAATGCCCCATACACACTAATGTCTCATTATAATGTAGTGATTATCTTATCTATAACAAATTATGACTTCAGTTTTTAAAAATGTGTTAACTCTTAAGACACAAGTGCATGTAATGCAGAGACCTACAGTTAATCTAGCAGTTTGTAGAAATACATTTATGGATTAGCTCCCCTACAAAATATTGTGTGCTCACCCAACAAATTGTATGCAGGCGAAAGCTGTTAAAGAAAGCTTGACTATTTTCATCTTCCCCGGTAAATATAACATTGCTGTTCTGCAAAGACTTCTTAATCCTGAACTGAAGAACAAGGAAACTGTATAGTTATTTCTCTTAGTACTCGGTCTACCTGCCAGGCTTTCAGTTCCCTGGTGCATGTACCAGTAAGATAGAAATGCCATGTATATGTGCATTCCTACTACCACGGCATGCCCTGCTCCAGAGTGGCTTCTAGAGAATACTTGAAAAAGCCTTACCTGAGATCAAGAAAATATAATTCAATAATCACTGGAATATTATTGTTTCATTGTGTTCAATCTGATAATATTTAGCAGCCATTCTGAGCCTGAAAAACTTAATAATTATTGGAATATTTTTGTTTTATCATACTTAGTTTTCAATGATAACAATTTGTAGCTCCAACAAGCCTTGGTTACACTTTGCAGCTCCTTTCAGCATAAATGATTATTCTGTGTTAGGATCCATTATCTCATGTTTCATCCTCTGTAGCCTTTCACCTATTGGCTTACACATGAAGAATGCTACTTGTTTTTATTTATTTGATTACTCATATGTTAGCTGAGTTAAGTGGGCAGACAATGGATCTTTTCAGCTGTAACCCAGGCTATAATTGGCAAAAGCAAATGCAATTCATGAGGACAGTTTAGGCTAGTCAGCAAATCAGCATGCATTTATGAAGGAGCTACAATCAGAGGAAAAACCTGCAAAGATAAAGGGATTCAGAGAACTTTTCCTGAAATCATGGAAACTGCTGTGGCAAAAAAGGGCAGTTCAAGTGACCACAGGAAATGTGATTCAGAGACATGATTAGCAGCAATGATGAAATACCTTATCATTGGCTAATTTGCATGTCTTTGAATCACATAGTATAACTTCTAGTACTAATCAGCACTTTCCTGTTGTAAGCACCACAGGTGGCCCATGCATTGCATTAGTACAAGCACTACCCCCATTTACTCTCTCACACATGCACACATTCAAACACACATGTGGGCACACCCCATACCTCTCAACTGTCCCTGATTTTACAGAATGTCCCACATTCTACCTCTTATAATTGCCTTATCCCTCACAAATCAATGATGATTGCAGTCAGTCAATAATACCTAGAGAATAAAACATCTTATTTTCCAGAAAATGCTATGTGATGCAAACTCTGTGGGTCTATTAACATTTTTCATGACTTAGAGTTATAAAGTTTTCCCGGTGTTTGGTGCCCCCCTCCACCCAGTATTACAAGCTTTGCACATTAGTCTTGAGGGAGTTGAGAAGGTGTACACACACACACACACACACACACACACACACACACACACACACACACACACACACACACACACACACACACACACACACACACACACACACACACACACACACACACACACACACACACACACACAGATGTGTGCACTTCAGACTTTTTTGTATATCTATACATGTTTATATTTATATATATATATATATATATATATATATATATATATATATATATATATATATATATATATATATATATATATATATATATATATATATATATGGGTCTACTGTATAAGTTCGAAAATACACTTCTTAGAACTCACACAGTAGACCCTGGGTTATGCGAAAGTGCACTTAATTGAAAGTGCACTTTCAAGAAACCCGCTTCAGTGAACAGGCTACTAGTGATTTTAGTGCAGTAGTTATGTACCTTAGGGTTAGGGCACAGGTCATGGTAAGGGGATAGCTAGTAGGGCTATCCCCTTACCATGACCCGCACCCTAACCCTAAGGTCCGTGACTACCGCACCACAGTGGAGGATAGCCTGTCCTCCACTGTGGTGCGGTAGTCACGGAGCTTAGGGTTAGAGCACGGGTCATGGTAAGGGGATAGCTAGTAGGGCTATCCTCTTACCATGACCTGTGCCCTAACCCTAAGATCCATAGTTACCGCACCACACTGGAGGACATAGCACATTTTCCTGCTGTCCTTCACTGTGGTGCAATCCGTTCATAGAAGCTGAGTTTGTGAAAGTGCACTTTTGAATAAATGCACTTTTGCATAACTTAGTGGTCTACTGCTCTTTTTCAAATACGTGGTATTTGATGAAAAGCAGTAGACCCATATATATATATATATATATATATATATATATATATATATATATATATATATATATATATATATACACAGAGAGAGAGAGAGAATATAGTTCTTTAGAACACCAATGAACTTTGATCAACAGAAAATAAATCAAACAAGTTCATTAGTGATCACTATCATCTACAAATAAAACCTGAAGTGATAGCAAATGTAAAAGCACGTTACATTTGTAATTACCTAACAGGACTACAAACTTTTCTTTTGCATGGTCGGGTCAGCCACATACCCCCAGAAATTAAGTATATTAAAGCCATGGTGGCATAGCCACAGAGAAGGAGGATAAATCCTCAAAGCATATGACTGTTGAGCTGTTGCAGTTCAACTGTAATATGATCTGACCTCTAACCACTGACAAAAATGATCATATATAACACATAAAAAATATTTGCATGCACACACAAGCACACATACACACACACACACACACACACACACACACACACACACACACACACACACACACACACACACACACACACACACAAACAGTCACCTGGGAGCACTCATATCTCTGCAGACATGTGCACATTCTGCCACACACATATACATATACATACTCATACTCACCACACCACTACCTCGGCTAAATTCCCTGGTACATGCATGATATCCCCTATGTTGGTGGTTCTGATTTGAGAGTATCAGTAGTTATATTCAAAGAACCTAACAGGTTCTCAAGTTCTTCAGGCTATCATGGATAACGAGTTCAGCTAAATCATAAAATACCCTTATTTTTGCTACTTTTGTCCATGATCTCCTCCATTTTGCTTCAGTCGAAAGCATGTGATGACAGCTAAAGGTGGACACATAGACTTGCCAGTAAACCAAAGGTTTTGACCTAAGACTTGGTCTTTATTTCACCATCACAGTCTTTTATAATGGCTGCAGTACTACAATAATTACATATTTCTGCTGATCAACCTTCTATCCCTGTATGGAACAATATCATCCCAAGATACTTAGTGTCTTCCACCTCATGTAATTGCTTCTCCCCTACCTGTAGAGCTCAGCCCACATTTATTCTGCAAGAGAACATTGAGTTCTGAACTAGGATGTGGTGATGTTCATTAAATCTCCTTTATACTCATAAGTCAATCACAATGACAACAGGAGATCACAAATGGTTCAAGCTGCGAGGGCATCACCTCCAATCAATAAAATAAAGTCCTCTCTCGATAATACAACAATTAAAATCTCTTCTCATAGCAAGCTATTATGGGTGATAGTCGATGATAAGCTTACATTCGACCTGCATTTACAAAATTGCATAAGAAAAACTCATCATAAACTAGGGATGCTTTACAGGGCCAAAGATTTCTCACCACTGCAACTAAAACTACACTTGCCACTAGTTATCTCCTCCCCACACTTCTTTATCTTCTTTATGGTGCTCCCATCCTTACTAACCTCCAGGCTTCACAAAAATTAAAACTTGAACAATGCTACAACAAAGTTGCTAAATTTGCAGCAAAAACCTATTTTAGAACCCACCACTGAAAATTTCTAAAAATCCTAAATTAGTTAGAACCACCTCATGAACTAACATACACAGCTTCTTACCACCTATAAAATTAATCAGTATCCATCTGCCTGTCCAGCACTAAAAAACATTCTACTTGACTATGTGCCCAGTTGGTCACTGCAATCCAGTGACCAAAAACTCCTGTCTGTCTGCAAACCTATCAAATCTGCTGGGCATTGTCTGTACTCATACAAGGTTGCTAAGGCCTGGAATTCCTTACTGGTATCCATCAGTTCTATACCCTCCCTCCCATCTTTCAAAAGCACTCTGAAAGACTTCCTAGCTAACATCTGACTCTGTTCTTGCTCAAAACCAAGATAAACTATATCTCTAAATGTGAACAATTACCATTTTATGACTCTTTATTCTCCCGTCTTCACTGACTTCCTTACTTCTATCAAATTTTTTCCCTGACTTTATCTCTAAATATACCATATGCCTGTTTTTCTCTCACTTCATATTGCAATTTCTGTTTGTATTAGACTAACTTACCTTTAATTTCTCTTGAAATTGTCTGAAATTTCTATAAATATTAAATGATCATCATATAATGTGTATCGATTCTTAACCAGTGTTTTCATATTATCACTAATTTCTTATAATTATTTAAACTGCAGATGTTTTTTGCTTTATTTTTGAAGATTGTAAAATTATTGTTCTTAAAATGTTTTTAGTAATTTGGAACTTTTCTCCCCAGACCTCCCCTGAAAATGGGCTTTTACCCAGTTGGACTTTTCCAGTAATCAAATGTCAATAAATAAATAAACTAAAATAAATAAATAAATAAACAAATAAATAAATAAATAAATGAACAAAAATGAAACCTTCAGTTCATCAAATTATATTCTATAGACCTTGGGTACACCTTAATATTGGGTCCCTATTAATGCATCGAACAAAAATATAGTTGAACGACATTTCATCGGAAATGCCATTTGTCGAACTGTATTACTGTAAGGATCAAGAAATTTGCCCTTTCCTCATTGTAGTGCAATCTCAGAGGTGGTATATATAATTAGCAGGGTATGTGGGGGCGGCAGCCCACCACATAGGAGAGTTCGATGAACAGCATTTCTAATGAAATGCCATTCAATGATATTTTCATTCAATGAATTAATATAGACCCCTTAATATCATATCGGTCACAGACAAGCAGGCAGACAGGACACACCCTTGAAAAACTCACTCACCTTAAATGAATTCACCTTAACACCAGTTATATAAATACAACTCTCACTTCTCAAATACAGTTGTATGCAACAGTATCTCTGGAACCCCCATATTGTTGTAGTAGTCCCCAAATGGCATTCCAGGATACATGTTCATACACCTTCTCCAAGATCACAAAATGCTTATTGGCAGTGTTGTTAAACTCCTATGATCCCTTCAATTTCTGTGCTAGGAAAAAGAGTACATCCATTGGTTCACATGCAAGACATAAATATGACTATTGGATAAAGTCTCCTTTCCAGCACCTTGACATATGTTTTTTTCAGGAAGGCTAAGAAGTGTGATATCTCTTTAAGTGGAGCACACACTCCTCTTCCCTTTCTGAAAATGGAGTCCACTGCCTCAGGTTTCCATTCTGGAGATACTATTTCACTCTTCCACACAACATTGAAAAGGAGTGTCAGTCAAGCCACTGCTTCACAACAATGTCAAGCACCTTCAGCACCCCTTGATAGATCTCATCAAGTCCTGTAGCCTTGCTATTGTGAAACTGTTTAATATCTACTATGACACATCTGCTGAAATGGATCCAAGTCACCAACTTCTTCTGGCACTACCTTTTCAGAGGTTGGCATGTCTACTAGATTCCAGAGCTCCTTAGTGTGCTTCTTACACCTCTCAGCAATGCCCTAAGCTAAGGTTAGCATTTCTCTACCTTTGCTGAAAACAGTCAGGGCAGTATCCAACCTCCTTTACTTAAGTTTTTGGATGGTTTGCAAGGACCACTTTGAGGAAATCCAAAAGTTATTTCCCATGGTCTTGCCAAAGTCTTGCCATGCATGTAGCTTCACTTCAATGACTATTAGCTGATTTGTTCCTGGCTTGAAAGTACTAACTGGTCAAATCCAAACCCCCCCCCCTCAAGCAATGCATAGAATGCTTCTGTCTTTACCCTAAATGCTCTCCTCATCACCAGTGTCTGCAAGCAGGTCCTATGGTTAGTACCATGACAAACACTCATCATCATTTGGCCATACCTCCTTCTTTCTGCCACATTTACTTAGTTCTTAAACGGGCTGTTCAGAGTACAAATCCTCAAGTTTCCCTGAAATATGACAGAAGCTCTTCTAGAGGTGGAAGTTGAAGTCATCTAGGCAAACTCATCGGCTAGTCATTTACAGGTCACTCACTACTTGTTTGGGATTCTCAGGTCTGACAACTCACTGCCTTGACCATTTGATCCAAAATTATGATTAAATGGTAATCATTTGACAGCTCACTGTCTGTCCTGACCTGAGTGCCTTTAAAGCATGGGCTCAGGTGTACTGGAATGACTATTAAGTCAATCACTGTCATTTGCTATTAGGCACATGGATACTAAGTGCACTTGTGAGCAAACATATGTTTGATCACAGTGTTATGAGCAACACAACCTTATATTTGATCATAGTGTTTATAATAGGCAGTGTATAATTAGCAAAGAAGTCCAGCAGCAGCTGACTGCTTGGGTTCATATCCAGTCAGCCATTCTTTCTAATTGCTCATGGTATCATCATCATCATTCCCTATACAAGCATTGAACTGTCCCAGTAGAAAAGCATAATAAACATTATTTGAGAACTGCAGCTACAGTGCCTATGAAGGTTGAATACACTGAATAGCTGTAGGTGCATTTGTACAAACAACAAAGAGAGTTATGCTTTTTCCCCCTGCATCTCATAGTCATATTGCAGTGACTTTATTGTCTATTGGCACAGACTGCAATGGAACAACACCCATTTGTGGGCTTGTAAGTGTTTTCATACTTGCTTTAAGTCTTCCTTGAAAGTCAACTCCAGCATAGAGGACAGACCACCCTGTTTCAAGAGGTGTGGGTTCCAGAAGCAATGTTGTTTGTAGAGTTTAGGCCAAATAACTCTACCTGGTAGTTTTCAGTCTACCCTGCACATGCTTAAAATGACCATGTCCCGAAAAGCAGTTACCTGTGCGATCATCTAGCCTGTCTTAATCCATCTCAGCTCTTGCCTGCAACTTGTCTGGCACTATATATGACTCCCAAAATTTGTCTTGTTGGTAATGAGGCCATGGCAACACCATCCAGATGTTTTAAATAACCCTGGCAGGACTCACTCACCAGCAAACACCACCTTCAGGCCTGTTTTAAGTGGTAGCTTTCAGTGTCCTTGTTCTTGTTAATGTTATCAGCTTATTCAAATTAATCATCATGAACAATCATTCTGGATTTCTGCCTTTCTGGCCTTTTTTCTCAGGTCATTTTACCAATGGTGACCCTTCAAGGATGCAGGGCTCTAGACATGTACATAAATTCTTCAACCATACTAAGGATATCTCTAAACAGATTCCCTAGAACAGACATTGGTGGAATTCTAGAATGCAGTCAAAGTACTATGAAGTGGTCTTGTTCTATCTAACATCCTGTAATCTGTTATCAGATTAGCCTGAAAAACACTTTTTGGCACCAGAAGTGAGACCATTGTCAACCATGGCATTTACAAACTTTGTACGACATACAGAACCAAATGTTTTATAATATTATGAAAGAGAGAGCAACCGCAAGTTTCTCAGAATTTAACTGGTCAAAAATGCAATTGCCAACATTTAAAATGGTAGTATTTGGGTTGCCTTTTGGTCTAAATAAATGTGGAAAGTTTGACATCAAAGTTTGAGATTGGTGATAGGAGTGGTAAGGGATAGCAACTGTTCAACATAGCAGAAAGAATTCCTTTGCAGGAGTATAATGGGTATCTGTTTCCAGACAACAAGGACATTGCATTTTTAATTAACAGGGTGGTTAATATGTATGAAAACTAGACAGATAATGATTATGGTTGCAACTTTTAGAAATTCCCGTAGAAAATTATCAGATTTGATGGATTAATTTTAATGCAAATGCTTGTAGATTGTGTCTAAAGAGAGTGTCTGTAGTGTTAAACACTGGCTTTTATGTGTCTGATTTTAATAATTTGCTACCCATGTACCTCACATGACATTTTCTACAGAGTCATTAAAATATTATACAAAATAGTGAGCCAATTCAGTATCACTAAGATGGAGGAAAGGAATCCGAGTTTGAGATGTAACCAGAATGAAGAAACTGGGCAACAGCATTCCAAAACCTCTTGTGCCTGTTGAAATATAAACAAAGCCTAAGTTTCTTATGATTTATTTAATAATGTTCCTAACTTTGTTTCAAGATTTTCTAAATTTGATATAGTAAGTATTCAGATTTGATCTGTGGCAAACAGCTCTTAAAAAAGGGGGTGAGGAATACATATGTCCTACTTCTCTGCATAACACATACTGCTATTACAGTAAGAAAACAAAATGTAATTTTTTCAGTAAACATTACTGTTAACAGTTATTACAGATAAACAGGGACTAGTCCCTCAGGGATCAGTCCTTGGATAGCTTCTTTTTGTCATTTACTTCTCAGAAGTGAAGGCCAATGTCAGTGGTCTCTGGCTGACAAAATTTGCAGATGATTGTAAATTAGGAGCTGTCATTGAATTTCACACTGACACAAATGCTCTCCAGGAGGGACTGACACAGTCAAACAACTGGTTGTAGAGCCATGGACTAAAACTAAATGCCAAGAAATGCATAATAGTATCCTTTGGGAAGTCATCCACCCTGGTAACAATCATACTGACAACACACCCTGTAGAGTTGACCCATTAGTCAGGGTTTTAGGAACACACATACAGTAGATAGTAATCTAGCCTTTGACCATCACGTGTCTACAGTGATGAGGAAATCATTATATGTTGCACAACTTATAAACAAAAGTATGACATCTAAGCCCAATATTCAGCATTCATCAGCATACCAAACCTCTCAAGTATAAAGCAAATATCTTCCTATTATGTATATATCTTACCCCTCTTTTGGCTTTATCTTTAGATATGACTAGCAGATTTTCTCTTTTGGCTTTATTCTTTACATATAGTTAGCAGATTTCTAGATGTACCTGGACCTTGTTTTGTCATTACTTCACAACCTTCTCATATTGTAGACTACATGGGAATCTTAGACTAAATGGAATCTTTTTTGCTGCAAAATGTTAAATGAATGTAACCAACTGTAAATTGTTTATCTCTGTAAAACTTACACTGAATGTAACTAGATTTATGTTGTATATCTCTAACTGGAGCTTTTCTCCTCGGGTCACCACTGGAAATGGGTTTCTAACCCAGCTGGACGAACCTGGTTAATAAATAAATAAATAAATAAATATCATTGAGTACAATGCCCATTTGGTATGTACTTAACCAGGCATATCCAACAACTGGAACATCTGCAGAGGTTCCTCACTAAAAGAGTACAGGGCATAAGTAAAATGTCATATGCAGAGCACCTCAAGGCCATATTCCTGTATTTTGTCTCCTACAGGCTTTTGAGGGGAGATCTATATTTGGCATACAGGGCATTGTCAGACTCCCCTCTGATGGACCTCCTGCATATCCACAAAACAAACAGCACCAGAATTACTGGTTCTAAAGACTTAAACATTGACTGTGATATAAATAGGACCTGCTGGAGAGATAGGTATGTATCCCAGAGACTACCCCTTCTATGGAACAGGCTCTCCATCCATGTGAAGCAGAGATCCTCCCTAATCCAATTCAAGTGTAACTTGGACAATTGGATGGGAAACTGGAAATTCATCCCTGGTTGGGCACCTATGTCTCTAATGGACACAGGTATCCTGTAAATGGTTCATCTCCCAGGCCCGTCAAGGGTGTCAGAACTTGTCAGAGATTTGGGATGCATGGCTAGGCTTAAAAAGGCCATTGTGGTTGTTAGCCTAGTAAACACCTATGAACCTATGAATCTATGAACAGAAATGATCTATTACTAATGGAAATATCAGTTAAATGCTTTCCTTTAAGAAAAGACACTGTGTGACAAAGCAGTTTTTTTTACACCAAACCTGTCAATGTTACCAATACCTGGTTTAAAAAACATGCTAACAAAATAGGTTTTGGTCAAGATTATGTTACACCCAACAGGGAGTGGTTCCAGCCCTGCTTAATACAGCCCTCACCATACTTTCCTCATTCTGGCTCTGGCTCTTCAAATGATGGCAACACCTTTGAAGGCATGAGGCCATTCTTCTGGCTGATCTGAGAAAGAGTCCTTAGTAATGCTCTACCTTTTGCATGACTCATACCTGAAGAAGATCCAGGCATGCACATATCACAGTATATGGAAGAAAATCGGTATCTGGCAGGAGCTGGGTGACCACCTGTCAACCCTGACAAGTATAACCCACTCTGGTCTGCAGTGCTGTCACAAGTATGATGATTTGCAGAAGTGTAGTGTTGGCCAGCTGGCTGATCGGATTGACCAAGTTATGTAGAGAAGGCTAGAGTTCTATAGTAAGTAAAATTCTGTTTTTAATGCATATATAACCATGGGGTTTTAACATTTGATAAGTGCATGCACTTCCACAATCTGATATCTTTCCTTGAAAATATGTACTTGAGTTGATATGAAATGTATAAGAAATGAGTAGTATTTAAATTACCAGACATCCATCTTTTGTAGAAAGATGAAAAGTAGTAGTATTAACAGATAACAACGGTACATAGAAATGTTGATAAAAAGTATGAAATTAATAATCTGTATAGGTAAATCTGTAAATATTTTAGAAATGTCCATACATCAGTAATGCTGCCTGAATATAATACAGTTCTGAAATAAAAGTTTCAGTTACAAGTGTAAATAATAGTTTACTATTTCAGGGAAGAAGTTAAACAGATAAATATTACATGAAGAGAGATATCTAACTATAAGTAAAAACAGCTACTTAACCTAATTGTTTGTTCATAAGTATTTCTAGCTGCACATACAACATGGCTGATATGACACTCATCACATCTTTGTTAGAATGCATATTGGGGGAGGGGAGTGGGGTGTTACTTTGTTAAAAGAATGAGCAGCAATGAAGTTGTCAGATAACATGCTGTTTTACTTCACTATTCCTTAATATACATCAGACAAAGTTCTGCAGAAAAGGAAATGCCTGCTTCCTTGAACTCATACATTTCAGCCTTTGCAGTTCAACTACTCCACAGATTGTTACATACATTTTTTTAAAACAAAATAAAAAAAAATCACTTCATATTTCTCTACTATCCTCCACAATTCACTACATTTATGTAATGTGATAATATACACATATATGCATATGACAGTTTAAATGGGAAAGAAAAACATAAATAAATGCTAACAGATAATATAAGACATTCTTATATTTGTAAGTGGAATAAATTCAAATACAGTTAAATAAGATTATCCTTCTCTCTTTTACTTATAGCTGAGGAAAAGATACAGTACGCTAGCCAACGACAGAAGATACAAACTCAACACCTGCTTGAATCTCCAGGTAACTATAACAGGTGTCCAAAGAGGTATTTATGACTTAACTGCATATAGCACAAATCATTGTATGGAATTCTGGGTAGTAGGAGCAGTAATAAAGCAATGTTATTAAAGCTGATTTCAGTAGTACTTTTGTAGATGTTGTTATACCTTTGCCGCTGAACATAGCCGGCCTTAGGCGTAGCTGCTCTAGCAGGGACACTTTTCCAGTATTTATCTAGTGTAGGTAGACCAGGATGGGGGCACCGGGTGGTGTGGTGGGGGGGCGCCATGAAGCCCTTTTGCCTAGGGCATCAGTTGATCCTAAGGCCGCTCCTGCCGCTGAAAGAAATGCAGCTAAAGACTTCACAGATAAAGACAAATATGTTATACTCTGATTTGTTACCTTCATTAACTGCAGTAATTATTTCTTCTTTTTGGATTGTTGTCTGATTACTGTAAACTGTGTTTGTAAAGTATTTAAGCATGCAACGCATCAGGAAAGCAAAAACTCTTGCAATTTGAATTTGTCGCAAATATGTATAAGCACTACTTTATACAGTATATTCTTCCCAGGTACATAAGCACTTCCCCGATCATTACCCCAATTGTAAGCTTAAGCATTTCCCATACACAAGTTTACTTCAATAAAGATATTTTTCTGCAGTGCTTTATTGTGTTGTTACATTGCATTAAAACAGTATTGTGTATATTTTTTGTGCTTTTTCTGTTTTGTCTCTCTCCATCTTTATTTTTTTTCTCTTTTTTTCTTATTTTGCTTATACATTTCTTTCTCCTTTGTTGTTTTGCTTCTGTCCCATTTTTTTTCTTTTATACAGGTTCAAATCCCTCAGGAGCAGATAAGGCATGTAACTCCCATGCTAGGGAATGCTCACTCTCTGCCCATCTGGGACCAACCTCACAGGATAGGAGTGGAGGCTGGAGTCCTGCAGGCACTCCAGCACATGGCAGCTTGGCCAGCCTCACAGAATGGAGGCTTCAGAGTTTGGTTGATGATGCGCTGGTCGAGACAGTGGACAGGAGATTTCAGCTAGTCTAAGCCACTCTTTAATGTGGAAAAGACACACCTGCCCAGTTGGTATCGACCACCGAGCCAGTACAGGCCCCTACCCCTTCAACATCAGGGTCCACCACTGAAATACCATCTGGCAGTGGACATGTTTGATGTTCTGTGGACTGGGATTACAGCTGGCACTTCCTCAGCCCTTCTTCCTTTACCATTTCTCCTTCATCCTCTTGCCTTTTTCAAGCCCACACTACCATCTTGTAAAAAAAAAAAAAATAAAAATGAAAAAATACGGGAGTCTATCTCTTGACAAAAGCATACCGCCTATCTTTTCCCACCTCCTCCAGCAGAAACCCACTTGATGTTTCCTTTCTGTGTTCATCTCTTTGTTTTGTCTCTCCTTTTTCCGATCTGTCCTATCACCCCCTTTCTATTCTTTAATGAAACCATCAGGGTATCTGCAAAAAGATACCGATATATGAAAGGTTATAACCCCTTTCCTTTTTTTAAACCCTCTTAGCTGATGTGCAGTCCATAACTTTTTTACAATACTTTCAGTGTGACTGCACTCAGTCACGCTTGCTTATGATATACCACAACATATAGCATTTACAGTTCTGCGAAATAATTCACACTGATGAAAAGATAAACTTTTTACAATTTACACTTTTATGAAAAGTGGGCATGATTACAGAAATTTTGCTGACCTTACTGACATATCAGTACAGCACCACTGTTCCCACATGACTGCTATTCACTTGCAAAGACCTGGACTATGAATACCAGCCAAAGTCTTTTGTACTGAAGTTAAGCATAAGGGTGATACATGACATGTCATGCTAATTGAATGAGTACCCACAAGAAGGATCTTATAATCTTATAAAATGAATGAAAAGTTAATAATGTATGCTAACAACTTATTCAACATTACTAAAAAGTAGTTAGTGTCCAACCAATGTGGGAACATAGATACTGATAACCATACTATTAGTGTTTAAAGGAATGAGACCTGGTATGTAGATCAAGCTATTAGGATTTTCCAATCTATTAAGCCAGAAATGGTTTCTTCACATTATACAATTGTTTCCTAATGGATGAGGAAAAATAAAAATCCATAATTTGTTTTAGTATTGCCAAAGTAAATAATTAAATGGGAGGAACACATCATTTTGGCATGTTAGCTCATTAATTTAATAAAACTTAAATGTGAACATAGGGAAGAAATGGATAATAAATCATTATATTACTCACTAAAAAGTGACTATCTACTTTGATATGTAAATAGCTTTACACAAGCACAAGTTACAGACCTAAATGTTGCCTTATGTACAACCTCAAACATGACCACAGACCAAACACAGTATGTGAGACAATAAATTATTCATTATTAGGATAAATATGAAGTCACTGATACGCTCTGATATCAATATTCACATAAGTAACCTGCATATTCATATCCATTACTCAATAATAAGAATTAAAATGTAGATTTGTTGCCGGCCAGGAATTCCACCACAAAGATCATACTTTTCATAATCTGAAATATAAACAAAATAGTACATCTCTGCAGGTATGGCTGATAGAGAACATTTATGAAGGTCAGTTTTCCCAGAATGATGTCAGTTTTAAAACAATATCTCATATTGCTGTGCTTCCTTATAGGATATTAATGCAAATATGAAAAACATGGCGCAGTGGTGCAGCAGTAGTGTTGTCATCTTACAGCAAGTGGTTCTCCGGTTCGATTCTTGGCTGGAGTGGCTTCTGTGCAGAGTCTGCATGTCCGCCCTGCATTCATGTGGGTTTCCTCCAGGTGCTCAGGATTCCTCCCACATTACAAAGACATCCATCTAGAGCATTTCTCCCCAGGCCTCCACTGAAAATTAGCTTTGTTCCAAGTCAGACTTTCCTGGTAAGCAAATGTTAAATAAAGTAAATAACTTATCATTTTTATAATCTGATTTTAGTTTTGAAATGGTACCTCACACATTATGTTGACATGTTCCTTATGAAAGTTATGGATAACAATATAAAAATATTAAATTTCATAATCTCAAAATATGCAAATGGTTACACCCCTGCAAATGGGCTAGATAGAGGTCACATACTGTAAGAGATTTGTCTAGGCTTATGTCAGCTTCAGACCAATACCTCATCTATCATGTTGGCATACTTCCTGTTGGCATATACCTTTGCAAATATATTAATGCAAATATAAAAAATATGCTATTTTTATCATCTAAAAGATATATGGGGGATTCAATAAAGCCTATACAGTTATTTTTCACTGCGATGCGCACACATGTATGGAAAGTTTTAGATTCAGTAAACACCATATTGAGGTGTGCACCCCTGGGCAAACAAGGTAAACAAAGCAGCATGCTAATTACAACATAAGCAGCTGAATTACATGCTAATTAACCAATCTAACACGGTGGAGCTATTCAACAAGCTATAAAGCAACAATGTAGACTCCATGCTGGTGTTCTCCATGAGTTCTAAAACTTTTGGAATACAACCATGGTAAGGAGTCTACACTCACAAAATAACAAGTAAAAGGTGTAAGATTTGTACAGAACTGACCTTAACATGTGACAGTATTAAATACAGGTTGAATGCAACAAAAGGAGAGTAAGAACAGCAACATAATCCTTTTTGTGCCATAACAGAAATGCAGCTTTGCTCCCCCACCCCAAAATAAACAGGACACTTGTAAGTAATGCAGAGAGATAAAAGTGTAAACATGTTCTCTAATCAAAATAAATATAAAAGCAATGAAACAGATTATTCATAGTTACATGTCAGCATATGCAATATGTAGCTGATGAAATGCAGGCATATAATCTAAAAATCAGTGCTCCTCTGTGCAGATATAATCCAAAAGTAATATCCTCTCTTCTGTGTTCAACATATAAACAATTTGACTGACCTTCAGTTTCCCTAGCTACACGGTTGCCATCTAGTTGATTCAGTGCTGTCAGCACGGTGAAGAATCAAATGAGGTCTGAACTCATTAGAATTGCTGAATCCCAAATCTTTGGCTCCATATAGCACATGTAAACATAGTGCAGGCATTCCCTAAGTGTTTGTGTTTATTGAATGGCAACTGTGAATGCTTATATCAAGTGGGTGTGCCAGGTTAGACTTATAAAATGTTACATGTACGTCTGTCAAGGCTGGAAATGCAAGTAGGCAGCACACGAATTCACAGGTTCTATTTAATTAACATCCAACCTCCTCTTCGTTTGTTAGCAAATTGTGTTTTGTCTGTTAGTTTTTTATTATTATTTTATTATTTTTTTGGCCATTGTTTGTGTGATGCAGCACTTAGTTCAGTCATGGGAAACAGAGGAATGAAGGAAGGTTTGGCTGTGCTTACTTTGTTTGCACTGTGTATAATGATGGGCAAAAGGGATACCTTAAGAATGATTACTAAATAAGGGAATGTCATGTAACTATTCCAGTGACAATATTTCTAAAGTATGACAGTACTGAGTATGTGGAATACACCTGCTACTTAACCGACTCTGTGGCAGCAGGTGTAAATGCAGTGATATGTTCCTTTTTGTGGCCAGATGGTACTGGGGTTGAATACAGCTGTATCTAATATTTTTAACTACTTTTGCATTACCATTGCTGTGCATTAGTACACAATGAGTACCATCATGCAATAATGCATTAAAGAAAAGAAATGTGGAAGATAGGACAGTGGTGAAATGGGGAGCAAGTAGGGGGGAAACAAAGGCAAAACAATACAGGGATGTGCAGGAGAGAGGTATGAAAGAACCATAGCTACCCATTTCTTCAACAGTAAAAAATGATCGTATGTGCAGAATATTAGCTGAATTTGGATTGTCACCTCTAGCGAGAGGGGTGACCACAATGCAGTCATGTTGCATAGCCAATTATCAACTGTATCAAGAAGACACATGTGCAAAATGGAGAGCTATGTATGGGACTTTTTTTGTGGGACAGGTGCCCATTTTGTCTTTTCGAGAAAAGAATGTTGGGGAAGGGACATAGGTGTGTCTGGGTTGGTTGACAGCTTGGATGGGGTGAGGGTAGGGACACCCAGAACCCATGGTCATCAAACTGGGTGACAGTGAGTATCGAGTCCTCACCCACTGGACTGTTATCACTGTCACCTCACTATGCCACTGGCTGGAGTGCCTAATGTCTGCATCTCCTCCTGGAATTACATAAAATGAGGGAGAGCAACATCTCCAGCCAGCTTGGGCATGCACCAACAGTGTGGCACACAACCCTACTCACCATATCTAGCAGTTCATCATGGATGATAAACTCACCACCTCTGTCACTGCTCCTGGAAGGAACCACTGGACTATCCTCTGGGGCAGGACTACCTGAGGGGCAGGTAGTGGAGGGGCAGAAGAAGGGGTGTGGTCATGTTGGCTCCCAGACATGCTGGAAAACCATGCCAGAGCCAGTGGAATGGGGGCAGGTGGATCCTGTGGGGAAGGCCTAGCTCAATGTGTTGTGGAGCATTTCATGATATGGCACACATGGATGACATGGACACATTTTTACATGTAATAAAATAAAACAAAAAATAAAATAAAATACAATAAACTAAAAAATAAAATAAAAAAGAAAGATAAGGGTTGGGGTGAGAGAAAAAGGAAATAAATAGATAAGATTGGTATCTTCTTATGTGGCATGCAGTGCTTTAATACAGTTATTTGACTGTTATCTTAACCTCTACTCTTAAGAATACTGCCTCCTAACAGATAAGACTACCAACTCCAAACAGATGCACACTGTAGTGCAGATTGCAGCAAGTGCCCCTTAACATGTGCATATATTGCATATATGGGTGTTGCAATTATACAGATTATATTTTAAAGCAGGGAATTTGTGTTACTAGAATACAGATTTTAATGTGATTTAAAGTATAATTGCAGAATTAACAATATTGTTTACTTGGGAAGTGTGGTATTTGAACCACAACATCTGACTACAGTCTAATATTGTGCTATTGGTTTGTGCTACAGACTAAGCAGGCATAATTGCTATTACAGTTGACATATGCATGTTCAATTTGATATTCTAATATTGGACTATTGGTTTCTGCTACAGACTAATGCATGCATACTTGTTTTTACAGTTGGGGTATGCAAGCTTAATTTGATGCAACTCTATACAATATCAAAATAGCTATCTTTAACTTTAATGCTTTAATAACAGTACTCTTCTGCTGCATACATAAAACATTCTTCCCTCATCCTCATCAATCTAGCATAATGGGTTCTCACTATGACCTCGCTTTCCCTGGCAGCTGTGGAAAAAAACAGAACAAAATACCGTTATACATACCAGTTTTGCCTATATTCAGCTTTTAAGTCTTACAAGTACTCTCTGTATTTTATACTTACACATGTGTGGGATGTCCTTCTTCCTAAATTCCCCAATTCAAACATTGAGGGTACCCCTGTTCCTCCTCCAGAGGTCATTGTAATGATGTCTACATTGGTCAGCAGTGTGGGGGATACTGGTGGCACTGGTTAAAGTCTGGGCCAAACTATCCCAAGCCTCTGACTTATACTGGGACCCAGAATAGTTCCCTTGCAGTACTGTTTTGTTTCAATAGATGTCCAACAAAAATCTTGGAATCCTAGACATGCCATCTCTAAGCCTTAAATCTCACACTCTCTCCATGATCACCTGCCATGTCTACCATGGATCAAGAGTAATGGAGACTGATAGTTTCCCACCATTTCCAGTTATTGCATTTATTGGGAGTTGTACACTGTTTGAAAATGTTGTAGACTGCTTACCATCATGCAAACATGGTGCTCGGCAGTGCGCACTCCTGAGCCCCACTTGTGAGTAATAGTAAGTGATGTGCAACAGTGGCAAGCAGTGAAAAATTACATAGGCAGTTGTGTATGTGTGTTAGGCAAATGTAAAGGCCATAGTCATCCAGATAGCAGAAATATACTTACAGGAACATAGTACACAGTATACCCAAAGTCATACATTTGATAATAAATGTGGCAATACATAGATAAATATATAAATAACCGACACAATAATAGTGCCCTAATACATATAATTAATATCATTTACACTATGTCAAGTGTTATAAGTGAGAGTGACTATAATTGGGAGTGGAACAACAGCAAAAGTGTATGGAACATGCTGTATTTGAACCCAGGACTATGTAGATGGCATTCCTACACTTACACTTGCTGCCACAAGAGAGTTGAAATAGCAGCTGTTCATGTTTCATTTCATTGCTATAAGCTACAATGTCACAACAGTGAAAAAAAAGCTGCACACCCAGTACTAGAACCCAGGACCATCTGTACTCCAATCCTAGACTTATATCTGCTGACACAGGACTAGTCACAGGTGATTTTCTATTTTACTGTAATCATTGTTAAGGTCTCTCTGTTAACTGTCACACAATACCACTTACCAGGTTTCAGCGATGTCCAGTAGCATTAATTGAAAGTAGCCAGTTTCTATTTTTGACTGTCTAGTTTCTGGGTGGTCCAGTTGTCCAGTATGTGCACTGCCGTGCTTTGTTCCCATGCCAGTTCCCATGTTTGTGGTAAGTGGCGCATTGCACAAACAGTGGCCAAAGAAAAGAAAAGAAAAAAGGGA
The DNA here is from genome assembly GCF_019279795.1 of Protopterus annectens. Taxonomy (NCBI): domain Eukaryota; kingdom Metazoa; phylum Chordata; order Ceratodontiformes; family Protopteridae; genus Protopterus; species Protopterus annectens. The sequence goes on along the minus strand of NC_056735.1, from coordinate 1,856,565,631 downwards.
GAGATAGTTAAAATGAGGAAGAGCAATCTATGACATACACAGTAGAAAATGTTAGTACACATGGGATATTTCTTCATAAGTTTGGATTTCAACTCTCACTCCAATGCACATTCAGAAAACAGTATGGGTGCCTTATCCCTCTTTGCCACACAAACATCTTTGCAGGAAAGAACTGAAGTCATTCCTCACACAACCACCTACAACAGAATGCACACTGATATCAAACCATAAACTGTTGTTTGTACATTTATTATATTTATTATATTTGCATGTAGTGCACTTAGTGATCACACAACCTGTTATGATTATTGATTGCAAATATACAGCTCTGTCTTACCTTTCTGTGATCATTGGTCATTCATCAGTTATCTCACCAGTACTTTGAGACATGCAGTGTATACGCCATTCTATATCATTGGCCTTAAAATGTGTGAAGATATTAACTGGGAATATGATATGCAGTTGCAAACAATTGAATGGCAGGTTGGATGGCACAAAAAAATCATAGACTGCTCTTTGGGGGAGGGGGGCAAAGGTGAGTTACTGTTATGGCACAAGGAAGCAGAGCCTGTTCTATTGGGATAAGCGAAGGCGAGTTACTGCTATGACACAAACAAGGATATGTTGCTCTTGTTCCTTTCCCTTGTTTTGCATCCTGCTTATTGTTTGATCTTATAAGCGTTGTGACATCAGAAACTTCAATGTGTATCATTATTTTCTAACTTCTCTCTTTAATGATTTCCCAGTACAAATGTATGGTGCTAAACTGAGGGCATGCAGTGATCATCAGTGCTTTTAAAAGGTATGACTGTGTGAGTCTTTGATGCCTGAGGCCTACAACTTAGTAATAGACACATATAAGTCAAATAAGTCTCTCCTGTCACATGTTAAGGTAATTTTGGTCCACATCTCCCACCTTTTACTTGCTTACTGTACCAAGTGATGAAATACAAGGATATTCCATAATATTATTAAACAATACACTCCAGGTTCAGAACTTACCTTGTAAATGCAGCAGTTGCCACAGTGTTAGTTCAGGGCTGACTCTGCCTGATGCAAGCAGTATACAGCCAATACATGGGGAGGTAACGATTGAGTGAGTTGCCTGGCATCAATGTTACTATATGTACATGAGTGGGGGGAAGGTTTTAGGACCCTAGATGGTGAGTGAATGTGTTATGTGTTGCCTCTTAGCTGATGCAAGAGCATATTGAGCATACCTATGTCTGCCTACACCCACAGAAGCTGGTGGTTCCCCTTCTGACTCCTCATCTGCCTGTGGCTATGGTGACCTTGGCATTGGTGGTGGGATGTGTGCCCCTTCCCCTTGCTGATCCTGCTGCAGCTGTTTCCTCAGGATTATACTGTGTAGCATGGCTTATACTGTGAAGAGTTCTGTACATGTCCATGGATTGTACTGCAGGGCTCCCCCAGACTTATCTAGACAACAGAAGCATGACTTTAGCAGCCCAAGCACATGCTCTACGATATTTCTGGTTTGAGAGTGTGCCTTATTATGGTGTTCTTCCATGGGTGTGTGTGCATTTCTGATGGGTGTCGTCAACAGTAGTTCAGTGCATAGCCTGCAAATGACTCTGTGGGATATCCCCATAGCAAACATCTGGTACAGTTGGGAGTTATGCCAGATATGTGAGTCATGCTAACTGCCAGGGTTGTCAGTTACCCGGTAGAATTGTTGCATATTTTTGGCCATCTCCTCACAACTACGGGGAAAATATATGTGCTGACAGGCATGTTGGACCATAGCATCCAGGAATTGGTTGAGTATCCTGGATGCTGATGCCTGTGACACCCCCAGCATATCCCCTGTTGGCCTCTGAAAGTTACCTGTACTAAGATTCTAAGGGATACACATAGCTTACTTTCTACTGGGATGGATTCCCCTTGGTTGGCTCTGGCTCTGGGTTTAGTGTGGCAGTGATTGCACAGTTCCTGTAGTGTGTCCCTGTCTACCCTGTAGAGCTCTACAATTTCCACGTCATGTGGGTTGTGAAAAGTTAACCAGACCTGAAAAATCTTCTCCTTCTTGGCCTAGGCCTATTGGCAGCAGCAGCAGCATTGGCTTCAGCCTGTGGCACATACAACTGGATTAAAGAAGCAGCAGCCCCTAACATTTTGTCTGTGTAGACTTTCCATGTCTGTACTCCAGAAGTTTTAAAATCCACAGGAAAAGCCAGCATGGAATCATCATGGATGCTTTATAGCTTGCTGAATAGCTCCACCATGTTGGATTGGTTGATTAGCAAGCAGTTTAGCTGCTTATGCTGTAATTAGCATCTATGAAACACAGACAAAGACAGATGCAATCCAGCTTTTTCTTCAGGATATATCTATAGAGAGGAGTACTGAAATTCAGCAAATATGCTCCCATTTTGTCAACTAGATAATTTAAGAATAATGTGAAGCAAAGGCTTTTACACTTTAATCTATATGTAATAGAAGCGTACTGATGGCATGGGCATGTTTGTCAAGCCATTTCAGAGGTACATGATTGCTAATACATGAAAATGGAATAATGTGTGATAAATACTGTATGTACAGATGTTTCGGGGACAGGTCCTTTAATAGCACTTTTAGCATTTCAAAGATTTTTCTCTTTTTGGTCACAGTGATACACCTGTGGAGTTTAAAATACTTTTGCAACATATGTACCAGCTGAATGAACATGTTGACCTCTTGGTTGCAAGTTCCAGTGGTACTGGGAATGTGATTAATGTTGCTGACAATAGCAGAAGCAGTCAAAGTATGGCAAATACTACAACTTATACTGCAGTTTGTGCTAATGATCAGTGTCACAAGATGTAATAATAATAACATCCCAGGTGGAGTGAACGCTGCTTCCACATCAAGAGGTTGTTTCAACATTCAGGATTGGTTTACACCCAAGTATTTGTTTGAGGTGGAAGCAGCCCAGAAGTTTGAAATGAGCAATGCACACACTAATAACTGTAAACTTACTTTTGAAAACAGAATTAATCAGATTGAGAAGTTACTAAGTATAAATCTCTACAGATGGACAATTCATTTTTAAAAATTTTCATTGCCAACAAATGTGTACCAAAGGGTTTATGAATCTGGAAATATCCCAATGGGGTAACACATGGTTCTGTTATTCATATGGAGTTGGTTGAATTTATTGACCATATAGGCATAGAGTATATGAACATTATTGTCCGAGACAACTTATGGCAACTTAATCTTTTAGAAGAGGAGATTCAGAAGTTGGACTTGGAAATTAAGAAAAATTTGTTGTTTGAACACAGACTGGATTATTTCCAGGCAGTTTTAAACAAAGTTACTTAGCACAAAGCAACTTCTTTTAAGACGAAGCAAAAAAAAAGATTATATGAGATATCCAGGATTACAAGGATAAAAAGGTCTACCCAAGTCCATAAAGAGGAAGTGAATTTAAAGAAAACAGTACTGGACCACAGGTATGAATCTAACATATTTAGAAAGAACACCTTTTCAAATGCAAATTTGCATTTTAACAGTCAACACCCCATCTTGTAAAAAAGAACTTGGTGAGAGGACAATTAATTAGACTTAGCAGACTGGTTTCTGATGACACACAATTTCAAATAGAGGTCAACATATTGTGCGATTTGTTCAGAAACAGGGGTTACCCCAGAATATGTTAGATGACATTAGTCAATTTGTTATGGAACATCGGAATTCCTGCTATGGTCCGATTATTAGACAGTATAAACATATCGTGAGCACAAAGAATATCTATAAGAAAAATGTCCGTTTGAGTTCTGGTGATCACTTACAGGCACTTGTTTTACCATACAGTACAGACATTTACTCTTTAAAGAATGCTATTAGTGGTCATTGGTTTACTTTCTTTGGAAGTCTTGGGTTAACTAACAGGCTGGGGGAGCAGCCCAGATTTTTTTTTAAGAATAACAAAAACTTCAAAAAATTATTTGAATTTAGTGGAAGCTGCAAAGGTAAATTTACTAAAAACTGGGAGATGAAATGATGTGGAGCATGCAAGCAGTGTAGATTCATTCTAGGAAGTAGTAGTTTCCCAGTACATGATTTTCCAAGACTGATTACAAAAGGCAGATTTGATTGTAATACAAACGAGGTAGTATATATTGCCTTCTGTTCATCTTGCCCAGCATTTTATGTTGGGAAGACTGCTGGACCTTTAAAGACAAGAATTTACCAGCATGTATATGCAATCAGTAAGGCACATCAATGCAATGCCCTTATAAACATTTGTTGCAATGTGATGACTTTAAAAAAGTTTTCTTTCACTATTTTGGGAAAAGTAGAACACTTCAAAAGAGGTGGTGACTGGGAAACATTTATTGAAGAGAGAACTCCACTGGCAAATTTTACTGAATGCCACCACCCCCAAGTATTAATGATTTAATATCTATTAAGCCTATTTTGAAAATAAAATTTAATTGCCTGTCTTAATGTGGCAAGGTCAAGAATATTTGTAATTTTCAATACTTTTATATGTATATTTTTTGACATCCACCAACTTTTTTTCATTTTATTCTTATGAAAGATTTTAAATATACATATTTTTATAGATCAATTATTTGAAGGAACATTTATTGAAATATATTTGTTTTATGCAACACATTTTATGTAAGTATATTTTATGTAAATATTTTTAAGTGTGTACTTCTAGAGCTACTTTTAAGTTTGTATTTAAGAGTGTGTGTTTCTTTAAATATTGCTGGTCCAGGCATGGAGCCTCTTTCTGAGTCTTTAAAAGGAAGGGCATTACTCTGGTATAGTTTCCAATGAAGTTCCTGTGTTTTGGAAAGAAAGTGCTAAAACTGTGGTGAATAAACATTTGGCTGGGACTTTTGGTACTGTGTTTTTTATTTTCAAGTTTACATAGTACTCTGTTTTGTGGTTTATTTTATCCAGCATTTCAATTCAGATTTTTGGATATGCAATCATCCCACCAGGGCATGACTAGACACTGGCTTGGAGGCCAGGAAGATGTCACCTCATCCTATACCAGACAAATTACAGTGAAAATGGCATTTGATCTATCCACATACATCATTTTATTCTTATGAATGACACACACACACACACACACACACACACACACACACACACACACACACACACACACACACACACACACACACACACACACACACACACACATTTACACAGTTAACTATTATGAGAATGAATAGAACCCCTGCCTATCTAAATACAGAGACTACAGAACACAGTACTCAACTCAAGCACCACGGCACAAGTCTGACTTTTACTAGACTGCAGCTCAACTTATAGTATATGACATCAGCAGCTCATGTGTGAGACAAGATGTTGGTAAGCCTGCATAGGTTCATAGTGCCATAGGTTCATACAAGGCTATTCCCACAATGACCCCAGGTTCACAGGTAGGTACTAGGCTATCAGCCCAAGGGCCTATGTAAGCTTAGCCAACAAGGTTCCCTGACTTACATGGCCCAAGAAAGTTATTTTCCCATGCCACTGTTGAGCAGAGACACAGAAGTGATCCCTGGGGTGTATTTCCTATTTCCCATCCGCTCATCAATATTTTTCTTGAAGAGTGCTAATGAAGAACTTTGCTTGACATAGATGGGTAGCCTGTTCCAGTGAATGGGAAGTCTCTGGGACAAGAATCTATCCCTCCAGCATGTCCTGTTTATTGTGATGACAAGGCTTAGGTCCCTAAAGCATGTAGCTTGGAGGGATTGGGATTTCTTTAGGTGTAGTATGTCCAACAGCTCTGGGTTTGACATAGATTTATATGTCAAGCAGAGATCACCTTGGAGTAGGCGATATGCCATGGAGTAAAGCTGGAGTTTATGAGATGGTCAGTGTAGGGCATTTGTTTGAGGCTAATAATCCTCTTTGTGAGGTACTTCTGTGACCTTTCCAGCTGCTGCAGATGTCTTGGGGTACATTCCAAAAGGGGGGGTTGTACTCTATAATGGATCTAATGATTGTCGAGTAGAGGGGAACAATGACCTCTTTTTTCCTGGATGAGAACTCTTTTATGATGAGGTGTGCCACATAGAAGGACTTCCTGACTATTGTGGTGATGTAACTATCAAAGGCTACTCTCCACCTGGGTCCCAAGGTCTCTTATCACACATTCGGTGTTAAGTAGATTGCTGCCTATGTGGTAGTTCATGGGTACAGAGTTTTTACCAAAGGGGATGACACTGCACTTTTTGGCATTGAGCTTGAGGCCATGTTTCTGACACCAGACATCTGTCTCAGTGTGGTCCTTCTGTAGGATGTCCACATCATTTGGGGACTTGACTATGGCTCCTAGTTTGCAGTCATCTATGAACTTCATTAGCCAGAGGCCTTCTGTGTTAGCCTGTACTTCAGAGAAGTAGATACCAAACATAAGAGGTCCCAGGACTGAACCCTGTGGTACTCCACTTGTCACTGGTTTAAGGTCAGATTTGGAGTCTGCAACTTGTACAGTGTGGGTTCTGTCAGTGAGCCAGTTGGCAACCCATCTTGTGATGTAGAGATTTATACTTAGTTTAGTGAGTTTAGCTATAATTCCAGAATGGGGGATGGTGTCGAAAGCCTTGACGAGGTCAAGATAGGCTATGTGAACCACCTCACCCTCATCTACGGCTTTGGTGACTGCCTCAAAGAAGTCGATCAGGTTAAGGAGGCATGATCTGCCTTTCACAAACCCGAAGTGGGTGGGACCCAGAATGTCTTTGTTTATGAGTTCCATGATGATACATTCCATGACCTTACAGACCAGGCTCGTCAGGCTAATAGGGCGATAGTTCCAGGGATCAGTGGTGGCTCCCCCTTTGTAGAGTGGGATAACTGTTGCTGTGCACTATTCAGAGAGGCACAAAGCCTGATGAAAGGCTGTTATTGAACATGGTGCTTAGGTGGGTAGCCAATTTGTTCTGTAGTCCGTGTAAAACGCAGCCTGGGATGTTGTCCGGTCCCATGGATGCTGTGTTTTTGGCTTTATAGAGTGCAACTTTAATCTGAATAGTTGTGATTACAGGGACTCTGGGATAGGAGGTTACTAGGCTAATGGCCCTAGGGCCTTTTCTAGCCTACCCACGTTGTACCATTCTTCCCTTATAGACCAATATATGTAGTCAATATTTGTGAATCCATGATCAGCACTGGTTGCCCCTGTCTAACAGTGACATAGGTTAAACCCACAGGGTAATTTTATGATTTCCCATCCAATTGTCCATGTTACACTTAAATAGGGTTATTGAAGACCTCAATTTCACATGAATTGGGAGTTTATTCCATAGAAGTGTCTCTCCAGCATGTCTTGCTGATGTCTCAGGCTAGGTTAAGGTCCTTAGAGTGAGTGAGTCTTGTCCCATTTGATTTGCAGAGGTGCAGCATTTCCATTAATGCAGGGTTCAAGACTGCTCTGTGGGCCAGCCATAAGTTGCCTGTCAGCAGTTTATGCCATACAGAGTACAGTGGCAGGGCATCCAGTCTGTCCATGTAAGTAATGTGTTGGAAGTCCCTGGATTTTCTTAGAGAAAAACATCTGAGGTCTCTCCAGCTGCTGCAGGTGTCTGATGAGGTACATGCAAAAGGGAGCAATTTACTCTATTATGGTCTGATGAGAGATGACTACAGTGGAGTTATAATATCCTTAGTCTTGGATTCTATACCTTTACTTATGAGGTGTGCAACATAAAAGGCCTTCCTTACCATTGTGGACACATGATGATCAAAGCTGAGGTTGCTATCAACCTGTATTCTTGGAACATAGTGGGGTATTATTAATAAAGTAATTTGCATAGACCCCTCCTTTGATGAAAGGGATAATAGTGCATTTTTTTGGTTAACTTTAAGTTTGTGGCTTTAGCAACAATCATTTATGTATGTAAGCCCATTTTGTAGTATGTTGACATTGTTTGGGAAGTCAATGATTGCACCCAGTTTGCAGTCGTCAGCAAACTCAGTGAGCCATAGGCCATCAGTTTTCACCTGATGTTCTGAGAATTGCATTCCAACAATAGGGGTTTCAGCACAGACCCTTGTGGGACACCACTGGTAACACGTCTGCTGGTAAAGGTGGAATCCCCACCTATGACTGTATGTGTTCTGTTGGTGAGCCAGTTGGCTACACATCCAATAATGTATGGGTTAATCCCCAGTTGGGTGAGTTTTGCAATGATGCCTGTGTGGGAGATTGTGTAAAAGCCCTTGGCCAAGTTGAGATAGATAGTATGTACTGATTTGCCTTCATCCAGGGCTTTGGTGACACTCTTGAAGAATTCCACTAAGTTTAACAGGCATGATCTGCCCTTAAAGAAGCTAAACTGGGTTGGGTGAAGAGTCTGAAGGTCACCAATGTCCTTGTTGATAAGGTCCGAGATAATTCTCTACATGACCTTGCAGACAAGGCTGGTCAGGGTTATGGCTGTATAGTACCCTAGGTCAGTTGTGGGACCCTCTCTGTGCAAGGAGATTATGGTTGCTGTTTTCCACTCTGCCAGGATAAAGCCAGTATTTAGATTGTGGTTGAAGTGAATACCCAGTGGTTTTGCTAACTCTTGCTTTAGACCATTTAGTAAGCAGCCTGGGATGTTATCTGATCATATAGAGGCTGTGTTTTTGGCCTTCATGAGTGCAGTTATGACGTGTTCTTTGGAGATGATAGGTAGAGAACTGTTGATAGGTATGCTTTGGGGTATGATTGGTAGAAACAGGGGTATGAAATTTTTGCCAAACCTGTCTGCTAACAGGTTGACTATGTCCTCAGGTTCAGTGTGAGTGGCATACCTCTCAACTGTCCAGATTTTCACAGAATGTCCAGATTTTTTGTTCATAGTTTTGACTTGTTCCTCATAAAATTTATGGTGGTTTTCTGGCAAATCACTGGAATGATCTCAGGACTGAAGTCACTAAATAATGACATACATTTGAGTCTCAGACTTCAAATCCTTCAGAAAATGTATGTTAAAACAAACCATGTTACTCTAACAACTTTCTTAACTTCTTTTTAAAAGAGCAATGTTTAAAATATGTCCCTGTTTTTGGGCCTTTGTCCCCTCATTTTGTTGGGCTTTGTCCAGATTTCTTGCACTAAGAGGTTAAGAGGTATGGTGAGTGTGATTTTCCACTCTGAATTTGGTCCTTCCCTTTGAAATTGCAGACATAGCTAAAGAATGCCTTGTGATTATCCTTAGCTATGGATGCTAATTTAGTTTCATAATTAGCTTTAGAGGACTTTACAAGATGTCTAATTTGCTTGTTCAAGCTATGGAAGGTGGTCTTCTGCTGAGACTGTTTCCTTCTATTCCTGGACATCAGTTTCTTTCTCTTCTTGTATAATCGATTTATGCTAGAAGTCCACCAGGGCTGCATGTTTTTTGTGAGCAAGTTTTGATCCGTTCTGGTACACTTGTAAAGGTGTTTATACAGGTCATTTGTGTACACCTCCATATAGGACTCTTTACTGTCAGTGGTGGCAGGAGGTTTGAAACTATTTATGGTATCTCTTAGGAGGCTATAGTTTCCATTGGAGAACAATTTCAACCTTTTGTATCTGGGAGTCAGGTATAATTGTTACATTGAATGTGACTGATTTATGGTCAGCCTTACTGGGGAGGGTCTTACACATGGAGTGATGCAGCAATCTCTCATGTTGGTGAGTACTAGGTCAAAGACATTCAAGCCCCTTGTAGGTGTGGAATAACTGTTCCAGAGCATTCATGTTTACAAAGTACAGGAACCTTTGGGTGAGCATATTTGAGCTCATATATGTGTCCAAATCGATGGAAGGATAGTTAAAGTCACGCATGCCTAGGGTGCTTGGCTGTATTATGAGTGACTCAAATGGGTCCAGGAAGGCACTGTGTGGTTTTCATGGTTCATGTTGGTGGACCTGTTGCTAACAATGACATGGATGCAGGTCTTTCCTACAGTTAGTTGGACTTGGAGTAGCTCTAGGGAGTCATTCTGCTTAACCAGCCTTGAGGTGTATTTGTCTTTTAGGAAGATGGATATACCTCCTCCTTTGGTTCTTACATGTTCATTTTGTGGGCTGAATGTGTTATAGAAGGCATTATAGCCTTTCATGGGTGGAGTACTCTCTGCAGCCCTAAACCATATCTCTGTGGCTGCACAAACATTGACATCTTCCCAAGTAAGAAGTGCCTCCATTGAGTGTAGTTTCTTATTTAAACTCCTAGCATTAAGTAGCATAACCTTGCATTTGTCTTTTGAGAATATTTTTACATCAGGAACTTTGTTCTTATGACATTGCCTAAAAAGGCAGTATGGGGGAGGCAAGTGCCTTGGCCAATAACTGAAAGGCAAGAGGTGACAGATGAAGACCATCCCTGTTAAAGCAGCATGGTCTGTCAACCATATCATCCCAGGTTGACAAATACTGGATCCCCTGGACTGACATCAGTAGCTAAACCAATTGTTAAAGTCAATAATTCTTTTATTTATATTGAGGCATTATCCTGGGTGAAGGCAGAATGCTGCTTAGGGCTATAAACATACCTGTCTGGGACACATACTCTGAGAGCTTAGTAATATCTATTTTCATATAATTCAGTGAGGTATATCTCAAGTCATTTACTCAAACATGGAGTATGACAGAGGTGTAACTGTGCTTGTTGTTGAGAGACTTAAGTGTTTGCATGACTTTGTGGATTCTGGCACCTGAATGGTAGCTGACTGTGACTTTCTGCTTGTACAACCCGGTGAGGGGGACATCTGTCTGTCTCACTATGGATTTGCATATGACCAAGACATTGGTTTTGAGGTGTTTTGCCTTAACTCATTCACTCTAATGGAGCTCATGACGTTTGTACTGTAACTTCCAATGGGTGCAGCCTAAGCTTTTTGGCAGAATCAAATTATGTCCTCACATTTCAGACAAATATTCATATCTCTGGAACCATAGGGATTATGAAAGAAGTACAAATGGCAAACTCTTCAGTACAAACTATTTTTATAGTGGTAGTGTTCTTTAGGTTCTAGGTCTTAAATTGAATTTTATAATTTACAGTAAACACAGTAACTATTACATTTGTAATGTTTTGTAAACAACTTACGATATTTCAGCAACCACTCAAGTTACACACATACTGTCAGCAGTATTTTATTCACCTAGCTGAGAGCTGTCATATGAGGCTAAGGTGTTCTGTCTGTGTTACTTGTTTGTTTGAGATATTTAGAAAAGTTTGAAAATTGGATCTATAAATATTAATATAATAAAAACAGTTAATATCGATTTACCTGCACTATACAGAGATCAACTATTAATGCAGTTGAGTTTGGCATTGTATAAGCTTTAACATTAAATCTTTTAAACCTTGTACATAGCAAGTATTTGGAATTATTGATGCAAATATGAACAAGCAATATTTGATGCCAAGAGGTGTCAGTAGGAGTTAACTGGAGATGTACCTGGAGGCGTCACTCTGATGTAATGAGTTAAGAGTTTAATGGGTTAGACATTGATATGTTTGTTTTTATGTGTAGTGGGTTCTGTGGGACTGTAATGTGTGCAGAATGTTTGCATTTGTGAGGTTTCTGCTCTTTTGGTAAGATTCTAATGAGTACCTGTGCGTATGTGGGTTTATGTGTTGTGCAGATGGTTTATTGAGGAGGTGAAGTGTGTGTACCTACAGCCTGCTTGATATCAGTTTTGTTGTTACATGAGAGACAGAGCATTTACTTTAGCTTCATTGTATACTTGAATCTCTCACATATTGTATTTGTAAGTTTTAGGAGTGCATGGTTATCACTTATACATGAGGCAATAGAAACCTAGCTGTGTAAAACACAAGTATCCTTATTAAGCATATTTAGATGGTCATTGCAATTTTGTGAGCAGCAGCAACTGGACCTGTCTATAAGCGACATAACTGCCACCCCAGAATGTTGTGCTTGAACAGAGTCATTGAGTAGCACTGCTCCCCATGCAGTGGGAGCCTATTACAAAGGAACATGAGTCACTCGGGGATATATCTGTCTCCCCAGCATGTTCTGCTTATGTCACAGTCTAAGTGTACAACCCTGGGGCAAGCTATTCTTGTCCCATTTGATTTGAATCTGTCCAACATTTCCAATAGTAGAGGGTCTGAGACGTCTCTGTAGGTCAGCCATAGGTCACCTCTCAGCAGCTTGCATGATACTGAGTACAGTGGCAGGTCTTTTAGTCTTTCCATGTATGTGATGTTTGGAGGACCTGCATTCTCCCAGTCACAAACCTCTATTTTTTATCCAATTGGTGTAGTTTACTAATAAGGTACAGACAGAAGGGAGCCTTGTACTCAATTAGTTATATCATAAGGGTGGAGTACAACAGAGCTATGACCACCCTAGTCTTGGATGTAATGTCCATATGTATAAGATGCACAATGCAGAATGTGTGTCTCCCCACTATGTACGCCTAGTGATGAAAGTGTAGATTGCTATGAAGATGTGTTCATGAGTCTCACAACACTGTGTTTGAGCTGAGAGGGGTGCTGTGTATATCATAATTAGCAGGGGTACTTAATTGCTGCAGGGGAGAATGAGGCATTGGTTGCTATAAGGTCCAGTCTGAGAATTTGGTACCAATAATTTGTCTCTGTCAACCCCCTTCTGTATTATGTTACCATCACTGGGGGAATTTATACAAATCCGTCCGGTTAACAGTCATCCGTAAATGTGGTAAACCACAGGCCATCTACTGTTGGCTGCACTTCAGGGAAGTAGTTTCCACACAGTTGAGGGCACAACACAGATCCTTGGGGTATTCCATTGGCAAATGGCAAGTAGGGATGCAGTCCCCAGCTTTGAGAATGTGTTTATGTTGGTGAGCCATTTGGCTATTCAGCTAGTACTGTATGGATTAATTGCCAGATGGGACATTTTCACTATGTGACATGAATGAGGGATATTGTCAAAGGCCTTGGATAGCGGAACATAGGTGGTATGCCCTGTTATGTGTCATTCAGCTCTTTGGGATCAGTATCAAAGAAATCCACGAGGTTCAATAGGCAAGATATATCCTTGACAAACACAACATGGGTCAACTCAAATGTGTTGAAGGTCACCTATGTCCCCGTGGATAAGGTCCATGCTGATCCCTTCCCTAGCCTTGCAGATAAACCTTGTAAGGCATATGAGGCAATAGTTGTATTTCTGCATTTTACCAGATTGAAGTGCATTGTGTATAACAAAATTTGATATTATTTTCTGTAGTGCAGGTGCTATATGTGTGGAAAAAGTACTGACACACAAGGGTTGCAGTGCTGGGGGGTCAACACATTGCTGTACTGTAAATATTTGATATAGTGTGAGATAAGGCCTTCAATTCTTAATATTTCCACATGCAATGTCTTGTCATACACAGAAATGGACAACAAATGGCAGTAATACTTAATATGTAGTTTTGCATATTGCAGCAAGCAGCTAGTTTGCACAATGGTTAGCAAAGTGTATACACGTGAGCTACACATGTGTTTGCATAGCTAAGCAGTACACAAATGTGAGCCGCATTGCTGACGTCTGACAGTATTGAGTGTATAAAACACACCTGCTACTTACCTGTCTCTGTGGTAGCATGTGGTAATGCATTTCTTTTTGGGGCCAGATGGTACTGGGTTTGAATCCTTTTCTCTCTTTTTTGGCCAGTGTTTGCAGGAAATGAAGAAAAATTAATGGCAGGTTTGGCTATGTTCATCTGGTTTGCATGAAGTGCAGCAGTATGCAAACTGGACAACTGGACTGGCCCCCCAGAAAGCAGACAGGACCCTGACAACAGTGAACTGCCACATAGGCGCGTGTTTTTTCAACCCTCTTGTGGCAACAGGTATAAGCACAAGACTACCATAGACATAGTCTTGGGTTTAAACACAGCATATTTCATGCACTTTTACTTTTGTTCCAATCCCCATTATGTTTCACATTATTATTAAATGTACAACTGTGGGTATACTGTGTTCTATGTTCCTGTAAGTATATTTCTGCTATCTTGACTGGTATGGCCTCCACATTTGCCTAAAACATACACAACTACCTATGTAATTTTTCACTGCTTGCCTCTATTGCACTGCTTACCATTAAGCAAACGTGGGGCTTGATGGTGTACACTGCCGAGCACCATGTTTGTGCGATGGTATGCTGTGCGCAAACTTTTCAAACCATGTGTGCACTCACAGTAAACATGATAACTGGAACTGGCAGGAAACCATCAGACTCTATTGCTGTTGATCCATGGTAGACATGCAAGATATTGGTGAAGAGGGTGTGAGATTTAGGTCTTAGAGATGGAGTGTCCAAGACATCAAGATTTTTGTTGGACTCCTAGTGAAACAAGAGGCTACTTCAAGGGTGCTATACTGCATTCCAGTATAAGTCAGAGGCCCGGGATAGTTTGGCCCAGGCTGTATCCAGGGCCACCGGTATCCCCTACACTGGTGAACAATGTAGGCATCATTAAAATGACCTTCAGTGAGGAAGAAGGATACCCATGACCATTTCATGAGGAATTTAGGACTGCAGATATCCCACACCTGTGTAAGTATCAACTGCAGAGAGTACTTATAAAACTTAAAAGCTAAATATTGGCAAGACTGGTATTCATATTGTTATTCTGTTCTGCTCTGTTGTTTCCACAGCTGCTATAGAAAGGGAGGGCAATGTTAGGACCCATGGCGCTAGGTTGGCAAGGAAGAGGGAGGCATGTGGTATGTATCCAGTTGAAGAGTTGCGTTATTGTAGCAGTAAAAGTTAAAGATTGCTTTTTTGGTATTTCATGGAGTTGTATCAAATTGAGCATGCATATCTTAACTGTAAAAGCAAGTGTGCATGCATTAGTCTGTACCACAAACCAAGAGTAAAATAGTAGTCAGAAGTTGTGGATTCAAATACCACACTTCCCAAATATACAATACTGTTAATTCTTCAATTATGTGTAACTAAAATGTTTAAAGTAAAAGCTGTATACCAATGGAATACATGCCTGGCTGTAAACTGTACTTTGTATAACTGGAACATGCATATGTGCAATATATGCATATGTGAAAGAGCACTTATTGCAATCTGTAGTATAGTGTGCATCTGTTAGGAGCTGGTGACCTTAAAAGTGAAAATTATCTGTTAAGGGGCAGTAGTCTTAAAAGTAAAGATTAAGATAATAGAGTAAAATAATTGCATTAAATGTCACATATGAAGATACTAATCTTATCTCTTTTTTATCTCGCCCCATCCCTTATCACTCTTTTTTTATTCTATTTTATTTTTTTAATTTTTTTATTTTTTTGTTTTATTTTATTACATGTCATCAAAATGTGTCCATGTCATCCATGTGTACACATCACAAAATGCTCTACAGCACAGTGGAGTAGGCCTGCCCTATTGGATCCACCTGCCCTCACTCCACTTGCTATGGCACCATTGTCCAGCATGTCTAGGAGCCAAACTGGCAGCACCACCTGTGCTGCCCCTACACTATTTGCCCACTAAGTTAGTTTTGCCCCAAAGGATAGTCTAGTGGTTCCCTCCGGGAACAGTGGCAGAGGGGGTGAGTTTATCAACCACACTGAGTTGCCAGGGATGGTGCTTAGGGTTGTGCACCACACTGTTGGCTCATGCCTACATCGGTTGCTCTCCCTCATTTTACATAGTGGCGAGAAGGGGAGAAGAAGACGTCAAGATCTTCAGCCAGTGGCAGATTGAGGTAACAGTGATGACAGTCTTGTGTGTGAGGACTCAATTCTCACTGTCACCCAGCTTGATGACCATCCCCAGCCTCACCTCATCCATAGTGACCACTGACCTCTTATGTCCATCACCATCTCTGCCTCTTGTCTTGTATGTCTGCAACTGCTTCCTCACCTACCCAATTTACCAAACCCAGACAAACCTACATCCCTTCCCAAAGATTCCTCTCTCTCTTTCTCTCTCTCAAAAAAATAAATGGACACATCCCACAAAAAAAAAAAAAAAAAATCCCATACATAACTCTCCATTTCGCACATGTATCTTATTGACACACTTGATTCAGTCCAATTGGCTATACACCATGAGTGTGTTGCGGTCCCCCCTCTGTCTGGAGGTGCCAGTCCAAATTCAGCTAATATTCCACATATATTATCATTCTTTACTGTTGAAGAAATGGATGGCTATGTTTCTTTCCTACTAACACACAGCAAAGGTAATACAAAAGTAGTTAAAAGTATTAGATACAGTTGTATTCAAACCTAGTACCATCTGGCCCCAAAAAAGAATGTTATCACTACATTAACTGCATTAACACATGCTGCCACAGAGTTAGTTTAGCAGCAGGTATATTCCAGAGACTCAATACTAACTGTCAGCATTTAGCAATGCTGGAGAAGCACTGGATCCCTTTACTGTTTTGGGCTCCATGTTTACCTGGAGGTGCACATCGCACGCCAACAGTGAGCTATGGTAAACAGGTGAGGTTATTCCTGTGCAATGCCACTTAACACCACTGCGCTATGCCAACACACAACACATGCAGTATAAACAATTCATGTCATTGCATTATCACTCTGTAATGAAAAGTATTTTAAGGTATGACATACACCAGTACTTGAATCCAGTACCACCTGGCCTAAAAAAGGAATGCATCATTGCATTAACTGCATTAACACATGCTGCCACAGAGTCAGTTAAGTAGCAAGTGTATTCCAGAGACTCAATACTAACTGTTAGATTTTAGCAATGTGGCTTGCATTTGCACACTGCTATGTGTATCTTGCATGTGTATGCACTTTACTAACCATTGCACAAACCCACTGCACGCTAAGCTATGGAAATGTATACATTATGCTGTATTATTGCTGTTTCCTGTCCATTTCCTTTGTATGACATGAAACTACATGTAGAAACATCACAAACTGAGGGCCCTATCTAACTATATGTCACATATTTAAAATACATCCATGTGTCGGCACCCTGAATCACTACCACTCTGGGGTCTATGTACTTTTTCTACACATATATCAACCATACTACAAAATGTAATATAAAATGCTGTGTACTATGAAATGCACATCAATCTGGTAACATACAGAACTACAACTATTGACCCATATGCCTAAAAAGCCTTACCTGCAAGGCTAGTGCAGGAATCAGCATGGATCATGTCCACAGGGATATAGGTGACATTCATCACACTTGACCCTTCCTGTTTTGGTTTTGTTAAGGGTAGATATTGCTTATTGACACTTTTGGACTTCTTTGATACTGATCCCAGACACTTGGATGAGGGATAGCAGGACAGATTGCCTATGTTGAGTTATCCAAGGCCTTCAACACTATCCCCCATTCATGTCATAGTGAAGATCTCCCATCTGGAAATTAGGCCATACAGCAATAGATGGATAGTCAAATGACTCAGTGACAGAACACACACGCTCTCAAAGTTGGGGACTGCACCTCAACCACTAGCCCACTCAAAAATGGAATATCGCAAGGATCTGCGCTGGCCCTTTAACTCTTTGGGTAATACTTCCCTGTAGCACAGGCAACAGTAGTTGAACTGTGGTTTACCAAGTTTGCAGATGACTGTTAACTGGACACACTCATATAAAGTTCCCCAATCATGGTACCATATTACAGTATGGGCTGGCACAGACTGATGATTGTTGACAAACTCACCAACTGAACATAAAGCATACAATGACACCTTCGTTAATGAATTACCCCTGCTAATTTTGATATACATAACACCCCCTAAGCTTAAACACAGTGCTGAGAGACTTGGGAACACATGTTGATAGTAATCTACACTTTCATCACAATGTGCCCATAGTGGTGACACAGACAATCTGCATTGCTCACATCATACATATGGACATCACATCCAAGATCAGGGTAATCATACCTCTGCTGTACTCCACCCTCATCACAGCAATAATACAGTACAATGCTCACATCTTTCTGTACCTCACCAGATATTTGCAGCAATTGGAGAGAACACAGTGTTGTGCCTCGGAGACTCCCAAGCCTCCACACATGGCATACATAGAAAGACTGACATACTTGTCACTGTGCTTGCTATCATGCAAGCTGCTGAGAAGTGACCTATGGCTTCCCTGCAGAGCAGTCTCAGGCCCTGTCCTTCTGGAAATGATGGACAACTGCAATTCAAATGCAACAACAATAATTTGTCACAGGGTTCTCAACCTAGCCTGTGACATAAACTGAACATACTGTGGAGACAGATATATCCCACAATGATTCACACTCCTGTGTAATAGGCTGCTACTGCATGTGAAGCAGCACTCCTCAATGGCCATATTTACGCACAACCTTGACAACTGATTGGGTGATTGTAAAGTCACCTCTGGACTGGCACCTATGTCCTCATGGACAGGGACAGTTGGTGCTGCTCACAAACTCACTCTGCTAAAAGTGACCATTCAACTATGCTCAATAAAGGTACTTGTGTTTTTACACAACTAGGCTTCTACACACCCTAGTGTGATTAGGCTAGTAGCCTAGTGTGAACCTATGACACTATGTGCCTATGCAGGCCTCCCAACCTGTTGTTTCATACTTGGCCTGCTGATGTTATCTACTATAAGTTCACCTGCACTCTAGTAAAAATCAGACTTGTGCCATGGCGCTTGCATTAAGTACTGCATTTTGTAGTTCATGTACCTTAGATAGGTAGGGGTTCTGTTCTTACTGCATTCTACTTGTTGTGTTTGTGTCTAGACAGCAGAGCAGAAGTGGGTTTCCCACAGTTATTGCTCCAATGGCATACAATAACAGTATTTTGATACTTGCTCATGCCTACACATCCATTTCATACAGGCCTCCCAACCTCTTATATCCCAAATGGTTTGCTGATGTCATCTACTATAAGTTCACCTGTACTCCAATATAAAACAGACTTGTGCTGTGGCACTTGCATTAAGTACTGTGGTCTATAATCTGTGTACTATGATAGATAGGGATTCTGTTCTCATTGCAGTCAACTTGGTGTGTGTGTGTGTGTGTGTGTGTGTGTGTGTGTGTGTGTGTGTGTGTGTGTGTGTGTGTGTGTGTGTGTGTGTGTGTGTGTGTGTGTGTGTGTGTGTGTGTGTGTTTGTGTGTGTGTGTGTGTGTGTGTGCTGTTGAATGACATTACAAAGAGAATTTTACAATAACATGTGGGACACTGTTATCCTCTTCTCAACAGACACTGCTGACATCAACAGCTATATCACATTTTTGGATATGCAGTACTCCCACCAAGGCAGGGTCAAAGTCTGGCCTGGGGACCAGGCAGAAGTCACCTCATCCCATACAATAAAGTTTACAGTGACATGGCTTTTAATCTACCCACATGCATCATGGCATGATGTGTAGGCCATTGTTACCTTGCTGATAATGCCCTGTGATCTCCCAGCTGCTACATGTGTCTGGTAAGGTACATGTGAAAAAGAGCATTATACTCTGTCAGTGCTGTAATGAGATATGACTACAGTGCTGTCATACACTCCTAAGATCTCAGTATAATGGCTTGACTTATGATGTGCACAACATAGGCTTTCAATAGCAGTGTGGACACTTTGTGGTCAAGGTTAAGATGTTATCTGAATTTGTTCTCAGTGCTTGCATCACTTGGTTTCTACATAGCAGGACTGTTGTCAATGCTGTGATTAACAAGGAACTCCACTTTTCACATGGACAACATTACAAACACACATTTCTGCATTTATTTGTACACTGTGTGCCTTTGTCACCTTTCAGTTTTGTGTGTTAGCTCCTCCTGTACTATGTTATCACCATTGGTGAAGCTAATAACTGCATACAATATGCAAGAATCAGCAAACTTGGTAAGCCAAAGGCCATAAACTTTAGCCTGAACTGTGGAAAAATACAGTTCAAACAGTGAAGGGTCAAGTACAGATTCTGGAGTTTGCCAATTGTGACAGCTCTATTGCTATAGCTTGATTCAACAACTTTCACATGATATGTTCTGTCAGTGAGCCAATTGTTTACACATCAATTGACGTACGGATTAATACCCAGCTTGGGGGGTTTCTCACTAATACTTTCATGTGTGATTATATGAAAACCCTAGAACCCTAGGCTAGATCACAATAGGCAGTATGCACTGTCTTACCTTCACCCAGCCCTATCACACAGAACCAATGTGCTATAACAACATCCCAGACCACCTATGTTTTGACCCAGCACATATACCTTCCTGATATGGTTGAATACACAGTTCAACATATCAACATACCCTCCACATGATCTATGTTCCCATATAAGGGTATACATCAACATGTATCCACCAGAGTTGGGGGAATAGCACCTTATGCATGCATGTATAGAGGCATCCAGACTCTCCACAACTGTGAGGTAGACCAACATGTCATCATGGACCTCTTCAAAATGTACACTAGTAATATTCCAGGTGTGTGCAACAGACCTGTGTGAGTTGTTACTGCCACATCAGGTCTATTGTATCTAACATATGCCCTTAAAGAGGTCATTGAGGGCATTCATGACGATAACAGTATCATCTTGTGGAACTTTAACAGGTCAAGGCATTTGACACAAATCCACACTGACGTATTCAGTCAGCAATGTCATATGTAGCCATAAACAGCTATATAACTAAATGGGTAGACCAGTGTATGATATACATGGCATCTCACTATGTCGAAATGTGTGACATAACATATATCTCAGGTCCAGTAATCAGGTCAGTACATCAGGGGTGTCTGCTAGGCCCTTGCATGCCTTTAGTTAAATAATGGACATCACAGATGACATACACATGCTGTGTCCAAACAGCTGGCTGAAGAACCACAGCTTGCAGGCAATCCTTGACTCCAACTGTGACATTAATATAATACAGACAGTGTCAACAATACCACAGACTGCTGCCACAGCAATGACAACACCTACATTGGCAAGAAACATGGAGGGATTTGTTGAATCAGGAAACAGACAGACCACCCAAGTGTAATGAGGGCATCACACCCTATAATCAGATCAATAAGCATATGATCTGTGTCCTGGAGTAGAGGGTAAGTTCTACATCCACCAGCATGTAGTCACAGTGCTGACTACTTCTTTGAATGTAACACCACAAGTACTGGGTATGCGAAGGACATGCACATCAGAGTCCATAATACCTTCATGGTTCCGAGCCTTCATCACACTAGTAACTGTGTACTATGCACCCTTCTTGATGTATCTCCCTACACATCTTCCAGTGATGTGCAACTGAAGTGTACCACCTTTGGCACAGTGCACTGTCACACAGCTTATTGACCATACCTATGTATTATTTCTGTGGAATATACATGACTGTCCGATGGTGCAGAACACCAATCATGCTGTTATACCAGATGTATGTGCATGTGCTACCTGTTCAGCTTATGCACGCAGTGTACACACAATTGCTTAACAGTATTAATTTGCTATATATCATTCATGACATTGTGGATTATACCATGCACACAAGGCAACTAGCCTGTATTGCCCATATTGTCACATACAGGTATAGCAGTGTCCCTCCTAACACCTCCTACAGATATTACAGTACCAGGACAGTGTGCATAGTTGCCCTCATAGAGTGTGGATGTATCATAATAGTTGTCAACTGTGCATGTGTGCAGGCTCATCTCTTATCACTCCACATCACATTTGTTATGTCAGAGGCATGGGATTAGTGGTGGCATTATTCTGATATTGTCCATGATTGTGGTCGGTATTGGCCTGGATGAAGGTAAGACAGTGCATAATGCCTGTTGTGATCTGGCCTAGTGTTTTGACACAATCACACACTGGTAATGTTTGCCATGATCCTTTACCTGTGGCCACCTTGCTGGAGACCTCTGCTGACAGTACACTCATATTCAGGTATACCAGTTTGCATAGCTTCCCAATATGTACCCTATTCCAATTGTATGTCAGATCCCTGATAGATGTCCTCTGTATTATTCATGTAAGGATGCTTATCTCACACACGTCTTTCCCATTGTCATATCACCTTGTGTGACAGTCACAGATAATAAATTTTTACTGTATAGTCCCTACTGTACCATATAGATATGTGCTTGGTGTTACTGCTATAACCATCTTCCACTGACATGCCCTCCTCTGCTGTACATGAGGCAGGTTCACCTGTACTCTTTTCCTGTGTTCTTTCCTACAATTCATCTGTATGTCCCTATTCAAAACACACACTTCCCCTGAGTAATCATTTTACATGGCAGTCTCATGTCCTGTTGCAGATCATTAACACAGCCTCAGTGCAGAATGCCAGGAATGGGATATCACAATACTCTGCACTGCAGGTACACATTCTTGTACCATGTTTGGACCATATATTTCACATTCATACCTCTAAACTGTCCAGATATTCCCAGGATGTCCAGATGTTTTCCTTATCAAATATTTGGCTTTCTGCCATATCACTGAGATGATCACTGGACTGATGTCACTCAGTATTACATACGTTTGAGTGCATACCTGTCAAATGTCCTGAGTTATGCAGAAGTTCCAGTTTTTGTCTCATATTTATGATTTTTTTCCTCAAAATATTTTTTCCTGGCAAATCATTGGCATGTCATTGCAGAGTGAAGTTAGAAACTAATGACTGACGTTTGTTTCAGAATTCACGGACTTCAGAAAGTTCATGCTAATGTACAATCTATATATATTCTATCTACTTCCTGAGTTTGGAAGTGAGATATTAAAAATTTATCCCCATTTCTGGCCCATTGTCCCCCCATTTTTATGGCTTTGTCCACATTTCTTGCTCTAAGAGGTTGAGACTGTTACATTCTAACACATTCCTATGTGACATCTATGTCAAATATGTCCCTATTACTGGTTATTTGTCCTTTCATTAAGTTGGTCTCTGTGCAGCAGTGTTACACTAAAAGAATGACAGCTATTTGTAAAGCCCTGGTGATCATTGTGGCATTCTGTGCAAATCTGTGCACTGTAGGTGCTCTGCTTTACATGGAATTGCTATCCACATTCGCTTAAAAGTTTTCACTGCCAACAATACTGTTACAATTCATGAAACCTAGCTTAAGCATGCCATGGTTCATTAATATGCATTGTGCAGTGCCATACTCTACGCACCTTGGCGCTAACACGTACACTCCGTGTAGGCTCTGCACGAACCCTATGTGCAGTTTATTGAATCCTCCTGATAGAGACTGTTGTATTTCTTCAGGTGTTCTAGACAGTGATTATGTTTTGGGCCAGTTTTATTCATTTTGGTGTCTTCTTCATATATCTCCCCCATCAAGCCACTCTACTCCCTTACAGAGATATAGATGCAAATATGAAAGGTATCATGGTTTTAACAATTTTCATAATCTGAAACATTGTTTTTCTGCAGGTGTGGTAGATAGTGGTCATGGAGATTTGTCTGGACCTAAACTCCACTAATGATAATGACTTTATACATTACAGAGATACAGGTAGTTATAAAAATATATTACAATTGACTTTCTCTGAAAAATAAACACATTTTGCATCATATCTTTGGAGTCCAGAGCAAAACCCCACAATATCATATCCTATAAGGGACTTATGAGTGTAGTTGTTATATCTGTATGCCAATTTCCCTGCATCAAGTTAATAAATATTAAACATTCACATTCATGTGGCTTAAACTGGAAGAATCTGTGTAACAGTACTTTTATTTTGCTAAAAACAAAATTGCTAAAAACAAAATTGCATCTGTAATTAGGGAAATGTCACATGTTCTTCAAACTCCACATTAAATTGTTTCACCTTATAATAAATAAGGTGAAATATTTGCTTAATTTTGACATGCCACATACACATCCTTCTTTCCTGGCAGCTTAACTGCTTTGAGTAATGAGCTGTTCTACAGAGTCCATTCATATTAACAACAAAGAACTGTGAACTGCATGATTTCTGAAATGTCAGCTTGTCAAGTGCTTGATCTGGTTTGGAAAAGCACTACAACTCTGTACAGGCTACAGTTATGCAAATATGCATCATCCATTTTATTTTTATTTTTATGCCAGCAATAGGTCCCTATCATATTTGTACCCTTGTAAATATATATGCATATACATATATATGTGTTTATATATATATATATGTTAGATATAAATATGCAGATATATGCATATTTTTTATATATATATATATATATATATATATATACATATACATGGGTCTACTTCACATGGTCGACATTTTAGAATGTGGCAGAAGATGGAAATCTTTCCATTCCTCACTGTATGGAGATGCCAGTTCTGCATGGTTGACATTTCGAATGTCAGTCATATAGTCTCGGACATATGGTCTTCGACATTCTGAAATGTCGACCATGTGAATGGGACCCGTATATATATATATATATATATATATATATATATATATATATATATATATATATAAAATATATATAGACCTAGTGAGTAACGTCAAATCTGTGTTACGTCAATATGCTTAACATTCACACAGTAAGTTCAAATTGCACAAGGTCAACATGCTTCTGCACATGTGCTGAAGTTACTTATTGGAGCAGGCAATGTTTCAAACAGCCCCCTACTAATTATAAATACTTGTTCTGGAAGCATTTGATCATCTTTGTACAACTGTTGACCAAATGCAGTGTTGACCACAGGGGGTCAACCATACACAGGTCAGTCTTAGCCACAATCGACCAATCTAATGGAAACTATATGTCTATCTATAGCTCTATAAATGTATATACATATATAGAAAAAGATATATAGATATAGATATAGATATATAGATATGTATTAGGAAAAAATAATCATGATACTATAGAAGCTTCCAGCCTTATTGTTCATGTTAATTATATATATGCGGTTAATGCCTCATTATAGATTTATGGATATATGGATTATGGTTTATAGATTTACTGCACATCAGCAAGTCAAATGACATCAGACATACTCAATTTAGGGGTCTGAACCCGTTCTGCAACATTAACAGAATGGTTTGGAGGGACAGGTATATCTCACAGAAGAGTCATTGCTGTGGAACATGCTCCCCATCCACATAAAACAAACTTCATCCCTGTCCATTTTCAAGCACAATTTAAATCTCTGGATAGGAATCAGAAAATTTACCCTAGGACTACCTCCCATACTACTAATGGACTGAGACAGGTCTTAAATCTTTTATCCCATTTATGGATTACCCTCAAATTACATATGGTATGATCTCAGTTATTCACATTAGAGATATTACATAATTGTTGACTATGCGATGGGTAAGGACAATCTATAACCTCATAGGTACATTATTTCAAGCACAAAAAGGGAAACTCACCTACTCTTAAAATGGCCTAAAAGGGCATTTAGCCTAGTACTTAATGTACCTATGAACCTATGAACTTACATGTCTGTAGGCCTTGCGCATCCTAGCAAGTTCAGTGTTGTAGATAGTAACAGTGTGTACTTTCTGGCTAGAAGACCAATATTAGTCTAATTTTTAGACAGGAACAGTACATTATAACAACAGGAGGGCTCCCCCATAGTTGTTCGAGGTAAAATTGCTCAAGTGTCAGCAACACTAAGAAAAAAAAATGAAGTACATGGTGATGAATGATGTTTCTCAATGGAAATCCTTGCCGGTGTTTTCAAGGGTGTGTTCCAGCAATAATTCACTTGTTTTGGGAGAATTCTCCATTCTTCAAGTTGCTGCAACTGTGTCATTGGTATATATAGGTTTGGGAGGTACACAGGGGTTTGCCTCCTGTAAAAAATGATTAAAGTTGATTTTTTCACCCTTCAGTGTTTTGGGCATTTCTATTTCATCTTTTCAGCTTGTTGGTGTTCAGGAAGTCAGAGTTTTATAGTAGAACCCAACAGAAGTCTGTGTTCCTCTGACTTCAGTCTCCACATCAGCAAGTCATCTACACACTATGAAAACACCATTTGCTGGCACAACACTGATTCCTGCATGCTTCACAACATCTACCTCTTCTCCTCTTCTTTATCCTACTGCAAGTTATAAATGGACCTGGCACATTATGCCACCTTTGTTAAATCTGGACTTCATAACAAAAAAACAAATTATATCAGAAAATTATGTCTCTGACACTTCATTCAGAGGCTTAACACTGCAAAGTATGAAGGTATGAACTTAACGACACGAGTAAAATGTAACCAAAGCCACTGGATGTTAGGGGTTTACTTACAAATGCACATTTGGATTACACAGGTTCCAGACTGCCAGATTTGGACCAACTAGCATGATGTTAATGTACTTCTGGTTTAGATGATCAGTTGGAATTTACCTACAGACAAGGACATCACTGATTAGCACTAAAAAACTAAATAAAAGCACATTTTTAAAATACACATGCATTATATTGCACAGAAAACTGCTGAAAAGTGCAGCTGGAAAGTGAAAGTACTTTTGCAAATATGTAAGTATCATATATGCATGGAATTAGAGAATTAGAGAAACAGGTAGGAAATTAACTAATTTTTAAACCATTTATTTTTGTCTTAATCAATATCATATCTATTAGCAAATGCAGGTACAGTTTGCAAACATATAAATGTGGTTCCCTTGTTTGCACAGACCTCTTGTCCAGATTTTTGCCTCATATTGTTGGTCTGTTGCTCATAAAATTTGTGGTTTTCTGAATTTTTCTGGTAAATGAGTGAGGACCATACCTTTCAATCTCTTAAAGCAAGAAATCTGGACAGAGCCTAAACTAATGGGGTACAAAGGGCCAAAGTAGGGATAATTTTTAAATATTGCTTTTACAAACTTAGAAAGTTGCTAGAATAACAGGATTTGTGTTAACATTCACTTTCTGAAAGGTATAAAGTCTGAAACTGAAGTGTGTGTCCTTATTTAGTGACTTCAATCCTCAGTGATTTTCCTGAAAAACATATTTTTTAAAGGAACAGACCAAAAATATGACAAAAATCTGGATATTCTGTGAAAATCTGGACAGTTGAGAGCTATGGGACTGAATTAAAAAGTAATGGCAGGCATTTGAGTTCCAGACTTCATATCCTTCAGAAAAATCCATAATAATACAAAAACTGTTATTATAGTAACTTTTTAAGTTTATAGGAGAATATTTAAAATCTCTCCCTATTTTGAACCCCTGTCCCCCCATTATTTCTGGCTTTGCCCAGATTTCTTGTGCTGAGAGGTTGAGAGGTATGTGTTTGCATAATGTACTTGTTATGGAAATGAGAAAAACACAGCCTTTTAAAGTTTGCGTTCCTGCAAAATGCTCTTAGGTAAGTAAAAGCAAGTTGTTACACATCTGAAGCAGTTCTCAGGTGATCACAAAGCCATGCTTCTGGTTGTGATTTGGTGTTAATGCTATCCTGAGGCATATTATAAGCTTCAAGTTCTAAGCTGCAAAAACTTTTATCATTAGTAGTTAAGTTTGCGTCCCCTTCCATATGCATATTAACATAGCTGTTCTTGTAGTAAAGTTAATGAAGTGGTCTTTAATCTATTTCTGTGGCATACAGGGATAGAGTAAAATCAAAGAAAGCAATTGCTGTAATACCACTGTGCTGTAATACCACAGTAATGGTACTTTTTAAGTACCAGAGTCTAATAGCTGTTCAACTGGCCTTTTATTCAAAAGTACACACAATAAAAGTACTTTTAGGTTTAAATACCAAAGTCTAATAGTTATTCAACTGCACCTTTCTTTAAAAGAACACACAATAACAGAAACAGTTTTGCAAAGCTAGGCTCTTTCATCCAAACATTTAATGAATTTCTTCAAATTTTTGTAGCACAACTGGTTCTTTTATTGTGTGTTCTTTTGAAGAAATGGACAGTTGAAAAGCTATTAAACTCTGGTATTTAAACGTAAAAATACTTTTATTGTGTGTACATTTGAAGAAAAGGCAAGCTGAACAGCTATTAAACCCTGGTGCTTAAAAGTACTATTACTGTGACTCAGTACTATGGTATTACAGCAATGCTTTCTTTGATTTTGCTTGTGTTTTTTATAAGCATTGCAGTGGGCTTTTATGAAGTATAAAGGGATAGAGCCCTGACTACACCCGAGGTGACCAGAGATCAGCTAGTGGCCCTAACACTTGAAGACTGCACAAGACAAGAGATGAGTGAAGGGTTGGAGTCCACATGTCTCTGTCCATGGGATGGTATGAGGAGCATGCACCAAGGTACACATCAGTAGTTTAAGTTTAGGTCAGGGCCATAGTTCACATTGAATGAGCAGCTTTCGGAGACAGGGAGTGGGGCTTGTATTCCATCACATGTGGAGGTGTTGGCAGCAATTATAGAGCCCACTGCATGTCAACCCCTTCAGCATGTTCTGGGCATGTAAAATGGGAGAACAGGACATATCAGGAAATTATGCCCTTGTGTGTATTATGGTGATGCACTTAGTAAACCCAATACTTGTAAGAAAAGAACAACTGTGCCATGGGGCCTTTGGGGCCTTTGCCATTGGGGAAGAAACAGATCATAGGGTACTTAGGAATGGAAAGGGTGATCATGTCCTACAGAAGGCAGTGTCAAAGTTCTTATTGTATATATATATATATATATATATATATATATATATATATATATACACACACATGTATATATATGAAGAGGAGAAACTGGGGAGATTCAAATTGCTTGATCTTTCCTACCTCCGTGATTTTGGTATCTGTCTTATTTTTAGAAATCACATAAAATAGCCACCAGAATCTCTGTCCCAGTAAAATACTAGCATTCCAATTGTAAAATTATATACAACACCATAAGCACTGTCTTGTAAGTTTTTGATAGTTCTTAGTATGGGTAAATGATCACCTCTTTTATGAGATATTTATCAGTCCCACATACCAGTCACACAACATTTGTTGTGCTAAGAGGTTCAGTATGTAATAATGTATGTTTTAATTTTGTCATAAGGGAAGTGAAAATGAAAGTGCAGACTTACAAAGTTCATAAATTTGGCATGTAGGTGGTATGGAGCAGTATACAAGCATCTTTTACACTGACAGTGTCTTTACATCTCCCAGAATTTTTTTTATTTTATTTGCCCAAAAATGTGTTTACTGAATCATTGTATATCACATGCATGTAGACACACACACATTAACCTTAATTAATTCAGCAGGAAATGTGCAGTCACCACTCTGGGCCAGAAATCAAGGAGCCTGAATCCTCACCACTGACACTGGAGAGGGACATTCACTTGGAATAAAAATGGATACACTAAGTATTTCCCGATGCAGATCTCTGCATCAAGCACAATTTCCCTTAAGAGCACACAGGGAACACACTCAGCCCGGGGTCTAGGTTTCTCTGTCTTTCCCCAGGTCTCCAGTAAGGCTCCACACTGACACAGCTGCAGAGTGAAGTCCGCAGCTGAGTGTCCAAGCCAAGTCGTCCACCACTCCGTGAAACCAGTGTTTCATACACCTCCTCCAAATAGCTCACGCACACACACACACACACACACACACACACACACACACACACACACACACACACACACACACACACACACACACACACACTCCTGGGAAAGGCTGGCACAGATTTACCCACTGTGTCCCCTTCTTCCCAGGCTATAAGGTAGTTATCGCTGTCACCAGACACTACAAAGCCAGCTACCTAAGGCTCTTGCAAGGATACTCAATTATATTAAGTGAAATTAATATTAATACAAATGGTAATATTGCCTAAACAACCAGGCTTCAGGAATGGCCACAGTGTCACCAATAGATATAAGTACTCTTAAATGTTAAACTACTCTCTAAAGGACCAGTCACAATAGAAAGTTTAAATATATTTAATGATGAATAATACAAGAACATGAAAATACAAAATATCTATTTACAGTAAACACCAGAGTTTCAAACACAGGAAATATTAAAAATAACACTGCTGGAAAGATTCACAGAGTTACAGAAAAAACAATACTTAACTCTTCTGACTATATTTTCCTGACAGATATAGAGAATGACTGTTCCTACTTAATAATGAAAGGCAAGATGAAGTAGGTGAGGGATTGTTCTATGCCAGCTTCCAGGAAACAGAATGCCCTGAGACTTCTGTCTCACCTTGTGTTAAAACATTATTTCTGTACAGAATGACATCACATGCATCTGGTCATCTGACTTCTGGTTCCCATGCAACTCCCATTGCTAGAAACTGACAAGATTTATCACCTACATGTCAATAATACACACACAAGAGGATTGTTCAGATCTGGTGCAGCTTCAGGAAGTTATAAAGTAATTGTAAACTTCTACTCCTCCTACAAAGACTAACAATCCGTGATTTTTACAGACATTACATCTCAGGCTTCATTCAAAAATGTGAGATAACATCTTTATGGCTTAGGCTGAGTAATTTAATATTCTTACTATTTCTCAAAGTCAGGTGGATTGAGATTAACCTCTTCTCTTGCAATATATACATTTAAACAGTTACAGTAATGCATGTACATTTCTTTTCTGCCCAGCAGGACACACTGTTGATTCATTTTTAACACAAGCAGTATTACAAACACATTTTTCAACACATGCATCTGTACAAATCAGCTTGATATACAAATTGCATTTAATTCTTTACAAAATTCCCGCTAGCTGTGCTGGTATATGTTACACATCCACTGCCTTACTACTCCTGGCATAGCTGGCAATACCTCCCATCATCACATCCCTCTCCCTTTTGTAGACTCAAGCTAGTTTGTCAAGTGATCCTTGAGAAATGCTGTTTGAGAGAAATGAGCCTATCTGGGAATGTATTAACCCATACCCTATTTTGAGATCCCATCTTCCTTGGCATTGCTGAACCCACTACAGTGCTGCACTGTCATATCATATGCCTTCAACCCTAGGCTCCACCTTACTAACTTGGCATTTTGCTGGCTGGTTCGATATAGCCATAGATCCCCTCAGACTCCTCCTGCCTCCGACTGGAAATAATCAGAATCAGGGCCTCTATATCATAGTAAGGCTTCATCGTGTTAACTTGGTACAATTTGTGCCCCTGCCTCCTGCCTAGTGGTTCTACCATGTAGTTGACATCACTGACTTTCCTTACCACTTTGAAGCGTCTCTCCCAAGATGCCTGCAGCTTATTGTGTCAGACAGGAATAAGAACCATAACCTCCTGCCCTACAGCATACTCCCAGGCTCGAGTATTCCTGTCATACTGACCAGTTTCTGCTGTTGGTCTCCTGCCAGGTTCACCTGGGTCAAGCCCATGAGCTCCCTAAGTCTTGTCCTGTGGTTTAGGACATATGCCACAACAGACTCCTTATGGGATTCACACTAACCCTCTCACTCATCATGAATCAAATGCAAAGGCCCCATCACCAAATGCCTATACAATGACTCAAAGGATAAAAACCTGTGGATTCCTGTGGTACCTCTCTGTAATCAAACAGAACATAGAGCAAATATTTCCCACTATCTGTTAAACTGGTCTGCAAATGCCCATAGCATGGTCTTTAGTGTAGAGTTTAATATCTCTATAAGACCATTAGTTTGGGGGTGATAGGAGGTGTTTTTTAGGTGTTTCACCCCACAGCACTTCAACAGACAAGCCAGCAGGTCTGACATAAAATTGGCACCTCTCTCAGTCAGTATTTCTTTTGGGAAACCTACCCTGCTGAAAATCTCTAACAAAGCATTTGCCACCTTCTTTGCCTCAGTGGAGGACATAACCACTGCCTCAGGGTATTTAATAGCATAATCTACTATCACCAGGATATACTTCCTCCATGTGGAACTTAGGGTACTCAGAGGCCCCATACTATCCATAACTACCATCTGAAATGGCTTCTCAATCACAGACACAGGCATCAAAGGAGCTTTGACCTTGTCTGCTGCCTTACCTACTTTTCATCGTTTTGTGAATCTTCCCAACACCCCTTCCACAGGATGTCTGGTATCTTCTGACAGTGGTGCCTCACTGTCAGCCTGGGTACTACTACTCACCTCTGCCCTTGCAGTCACTCTGTCCAAGGGAACATCAGTACCTACAAGCAGCTGTGGCTCACCTTCAGGTTCACTGCTACAGGGTAGGTCCCCCTGAAATAGCCACCTCACTAGCCCTGGCTTCAGGTGTGAGGACTGTCTGGGTCTTCCCCGGGCTACCAAACCCACATGGCTGTCCCCAAGCCTGACTGTGTGCAACTGCATGCACACAGGGTAGTGCATTATCAGAATAATTCCCTCTCAAGACATCTGCAGGGATATCCTCAAACACATCTACTTACTTGCTTCCTTTTCCACCCTCCCAGTAAAGATGATCCTTGGTCAAAGGCTTTTGGAATGGGGTCCTTCCTAAAGCTCTGACTGGAATGGACTGCCCAAGCAAGTACTGTTCTTCTTTAAGCACTGCAGGCTTCACAATGGTTATGTCAGAGGTTGTCTCTCTCTCTCTCTCTCTCTCTCTAAGCAGTTGCCTGTTTTCCATTCACTGAGACTGGATATAAATTTTGGTGATAGATTGATACCCCATTTGTCTACAGACAACTTACCAGTAGTATACTGTTATTCCTACTTGCTGGCTCCCCACCTTTTGTTCCCCACTTTACATCCATGGACATCTATATGACACATGGCTCCACTGATTACATTTAAAACATTTACCCTTGATCAAGCACAATTTTCTTTAAGAGCACAGAGGGAACACACTCAGCCTTGGCTCTGGGTTTTTCTCTCTGTCTCTCTCCCCAGGTCCACAGTAAGGCTCCCACTTTTACAGTTGCAGACTTAAATCCTCAGCCGAGTGTCCAAGCCAAATCTTCAACCACTCTCTGTGAAACCAGTACTTTGTGTCCCTGCTCCAAGTAACTGAAACACACACACTCACTGTGAGATTTGATTTTCACACACACACACACACACACACACACACACACACACACACACACACACACACACACACACACACACACACACACACACACACACACACATGGGAAAGGCTGGCAAAGATTTACTGCTGTGCCCACTTCTGGCCAGACTATAAGGTAATTATCACTGCCATCAGACACTACAAAGTCAGCTACCTAAGGCTTTTACAAGGGTACCAAGTTATACTGAGTGAATTAATATTAATACAAATGGTAATGTTGACCAAACAGCCAGGCTTCAGGAGTGGCCACAGTGTCATCGATAGATATAAGTATTCTCAAATGTTAAACTATTCTCTAAAGGACCAGCCACAATGAAAAGTTTGAATATATTTAATAATGAATAATAAAATAACATGAAAATATGAAATATCTATTGACAATAAACACCAAAGTTTTAGTCACAGGAAATATTAAAAATAAGACAGCTGGAAAGATTCATACAGTTACATAAAAACAAAACAATTATTCTCACTATATTTTCCTGACAGATCTAGAGAATTACTGTTCCTACTTATTTAATAGAGCAAGGAAGATGAAGTAGGAGTGATCTTTCTATGTCAGGTTCAGACTGCCCTGAAACCATTATTTCTGTACAGAATGACATCGCATACATCTGGTCCTCTGACTTCTGGTTCCCATTCAAACCCCCAATTGCAAGAAACTGCCAGAATTTAGCACTTACATGTCAATAATACATACACAACAGGATTGCACATATGTGGTGCAGTTTCTGGAAGTTGTAAAACAATTGCAAACTTCTTTTCCTCCTACAGAGACTAACAAACCATACTTCTTACTGACATTCCATATCTGACTTCATTCAAAACTGTGAGATAACATCTTTATGGCCTAGGCCCAATAATTTAATTTTCTTAATATTTCTCAAAGTCAAGTGGATTGAGATTAACCTATTCTCTTCCAGTATCCTCTGCTGCAGTATATGCATATATACATTTAAACAGTTACAATAATGCATGTATATTTCTTTTCTGCCCAGCAGAGCACACTGTTGATGCATTTTAACATAAGCAGCTTTACAAACACATTTTTCAATGCAAGCATCTGTACAAATCAGTTTGATATACAAATGACATATAATTCTTTACAAAATTTCAGTTAACTGTTCAGGTGTATGTTACACATCCACTCCCTTACTTCTCCTGGCATAGCTGGCAATACTTCACATTGTCACACTGTATACTTACAAAGTTCATAAATTTGGCCTGTTGGTGGTATAGAGCAGTATACAGGCATCTTTCACACTCACATCATCTTTACATCTCCAGGAAAGTTTTTTTATTTGTTTATTTGTCCAACAATGTGTTTACTGAATCCTTGTATATCAGATGCATGTAGACATACAGATTAACCTTAATTAATTCAGCATGAAAAGTGTAGGCTTGCAATGAGGTACAGTGATTACAAATGTTACCTTATTTCAAAATGGCTGCTGGAGCACTGCCAACCTTAATAAACCTGCATTGCACATGCAAAGAGCAGCTGTGTCTCATAACTTAGCCAGCTGCTGCTAGGTGTAACACAATATGGTACACTTATAAACAAAATAAGGCACATAAATGAGCTTCAATTTCTGAATTCTGTATTGTACTACAGGACAGCAGATAATACCCTATTAAGACTTGAGTGCCATTCTCATTAGTGTATTAGTGACATCCATACTGGAGAAGTTATTTTGATAAATGCATGTATGCATTGCAATGTGTCATAACTGTGTGTGTACGTAACAGATATTTCAAAACAATAACAATACAAAATGTTTACCAATATTGTTGATATTATAATAAAGCTGTTTTGTTATATGCAGTAAGGTTGTGTTCCATGCATGTGTGTTCTACTGTCACTGTAGTCAATGATAACACTGTAATAGGTCTAGGACGCAAAAAGAATGTTATGTAACATGTATGGTTAAACCCATAGTATGGGTCAAGGTTTTCTCCAGCACACTATCATTCACTTAGTGCTCACATTTTCTTTCTCCCCAGGAACATAAGGTATATGAGTGAGGTAGCCCATGTTATGAGCAGATATTGGGTTTAGATTTCACAGAGTTTTAAAATCAATAAGAATAACTTGTTCACCAGCATTGTTGATTCATAAATAAATCTGTCTAATTCCAGTATGGCTGTATTCCTTGCATGTCTGTACTAAGCTGCTGCAGTCAATTATTACATTATTTGCAGATGTCCCCTGCAGTCACAGCTATTGAGTTCTATATCCATGGCTGGCAACTAAGGCTTGACAGCTGTCTAGTTTATGTACTGTATACAAACATGCCTCTCAAGTGTCACGATTTCTCGTACTGTAATTAATATTGCATAATCCATCTGCCACAGGATTACCACATAAATGATTACCTGGAATGCAAAGTATTACCAAATCCGATTATGGAACATCTTGGCAGTTATATAAGTCCATATGATGTGAAACTGTTCTGTCTAGTTGTGTACCTGCATTTGTTATTGCTTGGACCATACTGTCCCATGAAACAGCTTGAGAAGTATGTACATGCTACATCACCTATAGGAGACTTGTAGTCTGTATATACAAAACTGAAAATACACACCTGTAGAGTAAATATTAGCACTCTTTTCAGTGATATAATCTGCAATGTCACTAATGGCCTGTTTTTCTTTCTCTCCCCACCCCTTATTGTCATGTATTTATTATTGTTATTTATTATTATGGTTTACTATTAACATATTTTGTTACAATAACTATATTTTGCAAAATGTGGTTTATTACTGTTATGTGTTATTTTGCTTTCATATTGACATAGCTTGTTAAATTAACTATTTTGTTGGCCTTATGTGGTTTATTATTATGTGTTATTATGTATTCATATTAACATATCTTGTTAAATTAACTGTGTGGTTGTCTTTATGCTTTAATTCTAACTGGCATGCTGTTAACATACTGATTGTGCTGTTATTTCATGTTGTGTCACACATAATACACATTGATATGTATTTGGGTTAATAAAAATGATGTTCCATGCTGTTAACACTAACAATGACTTGTTCATAACTAACCTCAACTTATTGCTATACGTCAATTACCACAGCACGTCAAGGTAGGCTGGGTTCCGGCTGATCCCCCTACCTTGCCTCAGCTGGCCATGGCACCAGGTCCCAGCATGTCTGAGATCCAGTCTGGCAGTGCCCTCTCTGCTGCCCCTGCACTACCTGTGGCATTGGATAGTACTATCACACAGGACGAGCTCCCTTCTGGGAGCGGTGATGTAGGGGGAGTTGTCACCTGTGATGAACTGCTGAGTTTGGTACACGGGATAGTCTATGGTGGGTTTGACTGCCTACTGCACCAGATTGAGGGCATGCTGGCTGACCTGGTCAGGCAACCTCACCCTGGTGCCCAGCCTTCAGCACTGCCACCCTTGGGACAGTGAAGGAGCAGTGCCAACAATCCCATGGGTGGGGATGTGAGTCATGTTGCTGCTGTCTGGAGGCACATGGGACTTGGATTCCACAACATCCTTCCTATCCAAGGTGTTCACCCCCTCATGTGTCACACACTGCCTCTGTATGCTTTCTTTTCTGTCTTGTCTGTTTGCAAATGCATCCTCACCTACCCAACTTACCTCCCCCAGCATTCTATTCTCAAAAAAAATGGGCACATGTCCCAAAAAAAAAAAAAAAATTTTGTCCCATACATAGCTCTCCATTTGGTACACGTGTC
Organism: Protopterus annectens; assembly: GCF_019279795.1. Classification (NCBI taxonomy): domain Eukaryota; kingdom Metazoa; phylum Chordata; order Ceratodontiformes; family Protopteridae; genus Protopterus; species Protopterus annectens. Next base: position 1,856,529,078 of record NC_056735.1, on the reverse strand, counting down.
CACTGGACACACATAATATGATCCAATTGGCTTCACAATGCAGTTATGTTATCCTCACCCCTCTCTCTGGGGTGGACAGTTCAAAGTCATTCCTACACCCTTCCTGCACATACCTCCTTGGCTTTCACTATGTTTTCCCCCCTGCTTACCCCCATTTCACCACTTTCTTATCTCTCCTTGTTTTCTTTTCTTTATATTTTTTTGGAGCGCTAGAGCACTACTGCATGATGTGCCACGTTGCACCATTTTGCTAACCTCAGCTAAATAGAGCTATAATGACTATATGTCTTTATAACCTGTAAGACACATGCACAAAATAAACACCTCTGCCATGTTTTGAATGCATCACATCTGCAGCACACTGCATTAACCCCCATGCCATGCAACTCTTAATTAAAAGAGGTGGGTTAAGCAAAACATAGTACTTGCCAACTGAAATTATTAGGTATGTTTCAGTGGAGCTGCGTTCTGCACTGCACCGCTCAAAGTGGAATAAATAGTATTGGAAAAATGGGAGTGTACCTTGGACTCTGGTGCAATAGTACACCACTAGTCAGACAAAGACATGATAATGGGTATAAATGAGACCTGTGATAGCAGATAAATGTGCCCCTTTATTAGCAACATATATAAAGACACCTGTTGAGGCATCAATGGCAAAGTACATGTTCAACTGGTACCCTGGTGCAGAAATACATATAAAGCAGCACATAATGATGGATGTAGAAAATGTTTGTCACAGCCTGTATGTGTGCACATATATCTTGCAATTACACCTGCTGTAGCAGTGACTCAGTAGCTCAGTCTGCTAAATACCTTGCATGCAGTACATTCTGCCACACATCGTCCTGGCTTCAAATCCAGTGTTGTGTTGCATTTCAATAACGTTATTGTGAAGACAGCAATTAATGAATGACTCATGCATTCTATATCTACACAAAGCATTGCAAATTAAATAACTGCTTTTCAGTGCTGTAAGTCACATACCTGCAGGGAGGGACACACTTCACATATCTGTATAGCAAAACTATATGTTGCCTAGTACTCTGTTATTGATACAGTTGCCTAACATACCTTAAGCACATGCCTTAATTGGAGTGTACAGGATACCCTCACTCTGGATCTGCCTCTACAACATGGCTGACACAGCTGACACAGACACACCTACAGCATGTTGTCCTCCAAAGTGTTCACACACTGTGCCTATGTCTATAACCTGCATCAGCAGCTGCAGCCTGTGATATACCCAGCTCTATGCAAAGGTGTCTGCTACAGACCTACCCTCTGTGATGATGTAGTCTCCTTATCCCAGTAATGTCCATCTCAACATCTAAGAAAGGGGCCCTGATCTACATGAAGGCCTTATATATTACACTGTGGTTGCATGTCATTGACTAATGATAGAGCAATTCAGCTGTTTTGGTTGTAATTAACATTTCAGACCTACAGACTGGTTCAGAGGCAATCACCTGCTGATGAAAAGCATGCGAAAAATTCAAGCAGCTGTCTATGGGGAACCATTCTTTATGAAACTTTCCTCACACAAAGCACACCTTTGTGAAACATTACTAGAAGTATTTTTCAACAGAGGAGTATTGCACTAAACCAGGTACGTAACTGTGTTTTGTGTATAACAGGATGGAGATGGGAGGACAGAGGTATGGAGAATAGGGATCTCAGCATTAAGTCTGTCTTAGACCCGTGGTAATGACATGTCAATGATATTTATTTATTTATTTAACATTTGTTTATCGGGAAAGTCCGACTTGGAACAAAGCCAATTTTCAGCAGAGGCCTGGAGAAATGCTCCAGATGCATGTCTTTGTGATATCCTTCTTTTTTACACCTGCAGGCATGTACAATACATCAAGAGTGTATTCTCTTTTGTCATTGTGGCGCACAGGTCTTGTTGGACTGTCCCTTTATAGTGGTTGTAACAGCACACAGCTATTTGTCTGGCACTGGTCTTATGACATATTATTGTATGGGTGGCCTTAGAGGACACAGCACAGAAGACTGGAGCATTCAGTGTATGATCATACAACGGTATCTCTTATGGCACACAGGGAAATACATCAGTATTGCTACTATCTCAGTTGTATCCACACACATGGTATGTTTTCGCACTGTGAGGTTTGACATGTGTGAGCAAGCAGCGGATAGTACCAGACATTTTGTCCTTGCTGTATCTCTTTATAGTGGACATCCACATATCTGATCCTGTAATGCATTTCCTTTTGCCTTTCCGGAATAATGTACCATAGATGTCATGCACCCTTCTCAGATGCAGAGAATGAAATAATAGTGGAAGGTCTAAGGCAGCATAATCAAATCCTACTATCCAGGGGGAGGCATAACTGTGTACAGCGGGCTGCATTGTGGGCAAACCTTGTCTGGGATGTGAATGCCACTGGCCACCAGGACAGGACATATGAGCAGGTTTAACACCACACAACAGACATGGTTAATGCTGCACAATGAAGGGCAGCAGATGTAGCCAGGTATCATTCCATCACCGGTGGAGAGCCTGCAGCATAACAGCCACTGAGAAATTCCTGGTGAACCTAGGCACACATGACAGCTCCCAGGCATCCAACACACCATACATCGTGGATATGGGTGCCACAGTGTCCATAGCAGAGGAGCATGGAGGTGAAATTACTGTGATCACCATTGTAATACTGAAGCAGTCATTGCGTCAGACTGTACATACTTTTATGTGGATGTCAGGGCTATGTTTCTTGGTGGTTGGGATTTTACCTTGGTTGTACTCATACTTAGAATGTGACCAATACATCAAGTAACACACTAGCTACTGTACATGTGAAATATATGCATGTATTACCTTTTGTGCTGCAACATGTGGTGGTACTGACATTACCTCACCCTCAATGTTTTACAGGTCCATCAGGTAGTGTCCAAGGCTGGGTCTATATTACGTTATTGAACATTTACCTTTTCAAATGTTATATGGTGGACACCATATGATTAAACATGTAAATGTTCGAATGTTTCAATGGTATACTTAAAGAGCATGGGGTGTGGGGGTGAAGAGGTGCTTTCCCCCCTGCTTAACTATTCAGGTAATTTTTTTCTTTTTTTGATTTTCGAACTTTTAAGAGTTCAAACATATGGTGTTGCCTGTATGCTGTTTGAACTTTTAAAAGTTTGATAATCTAATATAGACCCTCCAAGACCATGGTCCTGCTCCTCGTGAGCTCGACACTGTTTTGTTATAAAACATTTATATGCTATTAAAGGCCAGAATAATGCCCTATTTAAACTTAATTTCTTGTGTAACTAGAGTATAATGCTTGTATGTTCCATTTACCTAAGGTTCTTAGAGTGTGTAATTGCAGGAGTGTAGCTGAAAAGAAGCAATTTTGCAGTTACAGTTAAGAGTGAGTAAGACTCCTGGTTTACATGAGGAAATTAATCCGACATGCCTTTTAAAAACTGAAAGGTTGATGGTAAATAAAGTAGGCATTGAACTTGTATTTGTATATATTTGTTAATATAGGTATACTGGGTTGTATGTGTTATTTTATCAAGTGTAGTTTCATATTGCATAAGTAAAAGGTAAATTGTACTGGTCAGATTTCACTTGATTTACCTGACGTGATTGTTATAAAGGCCTTGAGTTGAATGTGTATTTTGTAATGAAGACATCTGTTGTGGACAAAAGCAGAGAAGAACAATGTGAGACTGGTAATCCAGTTTTGGGTCTTCAGTATAATGAGTCTTGGTGGATTTTCCATACGTAATAGTGCAGGTATTAATGTACTGCTTTTGTCTTGGTTTTCACAGGTGACCAGGAGGGTTGGTGTCTCTCCCCTACACAACCTGATGTCAGTGTCTCTTCAGACTGTGATGATGATGCTGGCCACAGTGAGGCACAGGTGGGGTTGTCGGGTCTTGAATCTGTCCCAGAGGTTGACATTCATCTTCTGTCCCCATTGTCACTGCATGCAGTCAGTATGCCTACACATATCCAGTCCCCAGAGGCCACAGATATTGGACAGTCAGAGGGTGGAGACATTGAACAGGAAAGTGTGGCAACTATGGCTCCAGTGAGTGTAGACACTGGCCATAGCCAGAGAGCTGGTGAGGTCTGACACAGGCGGATTGACAGGGGTGCTTGTAAGAGGCCTGCTGTCCATCCACCACCTGTTACAGGTGTCAAATATCGGGTTGCTCAGAGCATGTTTCAGGCCATAATGGAGGCACAAGCACATTCTGAATGGAACACCAAATGAATGCTTAGGGTTATGGATGCAGCACAGTCTGACATCCATGACTGCCTCTACCATATTGAGGACACCCTGGATTGGTTCACTGATGAAGTGGACAGATGGTGGGCTGAGACAGTGTCTGTCTTGGACTGTACATCGTCTGAGCTGGAATGTGTGGTTGGAGTTGGGCATCAACTTCATGGACGTAGGTCAGTAACCCCATCTGCTGAGAGTCCATGTGGTCATGCATACTCGCGCTGCCATAATGGCAGTACATCCAGTACTACAGAGGGGAGTGTGCTGTCCAAATCATGATGTGGCAGGCCATGGACTCATGGTCCTGGGATATCCCTTAAAGGACATGGTCTCAGCAGACAGCAGTCACCGTTGAGTACTAGGACCAATTCTGACCTTGGGCATGGAGGTGCCAGTGCAACATTTGGCAGAGCCAGTTCCCGTCTTCAGGGCTGGAGACAGTGAACTGTTAACTCTACCATGTATGGTCCAAGCTATCCAATATACACACATGTAGGGCTAGGACTGAGCATGACTGTGCACACATTCACCCACTACTGTCAAATGCAGGTCACCTACAGACACATACGGTACAGCTCCATGGTCCATCTTACATGATCTCCTTCCTGACTCACACACATTCTGTCAACCATTTGGGCCTGCCTAGGCCTCCTGCACCCCCTCACAACACTCTGTGTAAGTGAGGATACCTGTGCCACATTCTTGTCATCCTTGCCATCGGTGCAGAGAAATGCAGCTATGTGTCTGATGCACAGGGTGACTATATTAGTTAACATGTACTTGTGTGATGCAATGTTGCTTTGCCATGCCACTTGTAGTGGTTACTGACAGATACTGTATGCTGGCATTTGTCATAAGTACACCACATACATTTGTGTACCTTATGTTGTATGATGTTGTATTGGCTGTATAGTTACACAATGACAGGTGTGTCTTGGGCTTGTTTCTGTTTCTATTCCAGGAGTCTGTTGGGATAACCTATGGACACACAGTGGAAGTAGAGCAGCACAGGATGGTATGTCAGCACAGCAGGAATATGTCTTCAGCAAGATATAGCACTGTAAGTGCACGGATCCATAGGATCATAGGTGTATAAGAGGCTAACAGGGACAATGGTGGCATTCAGTGTACCCATGCATTCCTAATCTGTGAGAAGGTCTGCTACCCTTGATAAGTGTCACCAGGGTTTTTGGAAACTAACACATGTACAAGCTGTGGTGATGGAGATGACCCATCCACATATATCCTGGGTCCAGTACCAACAGTTTCCCAACAACAGGCATGATTATCTTGTTCTGCATCCCAATGGGTAACCTGCACATGATGTGTGTCACAGTAGATGTGTGCTTTACATGCATGGGGGCCTGTTTCATGTAGGGTGTACTGCCTGTGTTGTGGTCAGTCCTTTGGGAGGGCCACATTACCCGCTACAAATAAAACACTGCCAAACCATACCTATGTCTAAGTTACCAAGGTTATGCCATATGGAAATATACACACGCAGCAAGTGGGCTGGAGTGAGAATAGAACCTCTACCTATACACTTATACACTTATACATATATATACTATATATATATATATATATATATATATATATATATATATATATATATATACTTATATAGCTTATACACTATGGTTTATGGTACTTTGCACATACTAAGCTTAGTCTTTAAATCTGATATGACACTGTCAGCTGGTAGTCTTAAGATGGCTGGCATCATCAGGCCTTGTAGTAGAGGGCAGTTTGGAAGCCAGCAGCAAGTGACAGCCCCAAACAGTGCATAACCATTGCAGGTGGATAGCCCCTACGGGCTTGTCCATTGTTTTGCAGGGAGATATACACACACACAGACACACACCCAGTAGGCTGGAGTGAGATTAAAACCCCCACCAATCTAGTCTTATACGCTATAGTTCACAGTACTTAGCACATGCGCCACAACTTAAGTCTAATGCATCACTGTCAGCTGGTAGTCTTAAGGTGGCTGACATCATCAGGCCTTGTAGTAGAGGGCAGTTTGAAAGCCAGCAGCAAGGGACAGGCCCAAAAAGTGCATAACCATTGCAGGTGGATAGCCCCTGAGAGCATGTCCATTGTTTTGCATGGACACACACACACACACACACACTCACACACACACACACACACACACACACACACACACACACACACACACACACACACACACACACACACACACACACACACCAAGAGGGCTGCAGTAAGATTAGAACCCCTACCTACATAGTATTATACACTATAGTTCACAGTACTTATCGCACATGCCACAAGTTAAGTCTGTTGCATATGTGATTACAGGCACAGTACTTGTGCATTACACAAACCAGGCTTGTGTTGAACAGCATCTCTGGCCTGCAGAGTGATACTGCTTCATACTGTTATCTGCATCTAGTATCCCAGCAGTGACATAACTGTTTTTATTCTAGTTATGTGTGTGCAGCTACCAGTATGGCCATATGTGGCTGCTTGCAGTTAAATAGGCAAACATGTGGGCAGGAACAATTTGCCCTGTCCATACATGTGTTGACAGCATTATACATTACACCACCTGCTCACCTGTGTCTGTCTACATGGTGACCTCCAGCAGGCACAATGGTCTGTAGGTCAGTGGATTATGTACTGCTGCATCCTTAGTTTGGATCCTTTGAGCAACAGTATGGATGTGTGATGGTACAGATTTGCCCACCACTATTAGGGTATGTAGCACAATACAGACATTCATACACATATTTCTGCACATAACAGGAGTGTATACATAAATGTAGCTGTGTCTATGATATGTATATGTGTTATGTAGATATGTGGGGAGAGTCTATGTATCATTTTAATATATATATATATATATATATATATATATATATATATATATATATTTATATATATATATATATATATATATATATATATATATATATATATAGCTATATATATCGGTATACATCTATTTGACACTACATAGCAATAGATATATGTATGTGTGAGAGAGAGATACTGCCAGATGGATATGTATATGTATATGTCTATATGTATAGACATTTTCTACATAACAGGTCATTTTGATGAAGGGGCGACAGAATTGCACACATTTTCACTAAGTGTGTGGGCATGCCTATTGGGACTGTCAGTACTTATAAAGTGACTCCAGGACACACCTACCTATACTTCAGTCTGGGATTTTGTATGTTACAGTCAGTAACATCTGCCCCTGTTTCTGCAGTACTACACTTCATTCAAAATGTCCACATCATTCCCCAGCTGTCTGCTGTACTTCATATGCGACTGAGGTTGATAACGTTACACCACACACAGACTGACAGTCTGCAAACCTATCAACTGTCCTCATTTTCACAGAATGTCCAGAGTTTTGCCTCGTATGTTTGGTTTGTTCCTCATACATTTGTGGTTTTCTGGTGTATTATTGCATATTGACATCACTAAATTATACTAAATAAGACAAACATTTGTGTTTCAGACTTTATATACTTCAGAACATATGTAATAATGCCACACCTTTTATTGCAGCAACTTTCTAGGTTTATAGGGACAATATTTAAAGTCTGTCTCTGTGTTTGAGCATTTGTCCCCCAAATCTTTCTGGCTTTGTCCAGATGTCTTGCCCTAGGAGGTTGATAGGTATGACAGTCTGTGAAAACACCAACATAGTAATACCTCACATACAAAAGATGTGAGCCATTCCTAATTACAACCATCAACACCATCAGCCATGCTAGATGTACATTGTTATCCTGCATGTAGAGAGACATACAATGTGTGAGTGATATCTATGTTACAGCCCTGGAATTGCCTGGGCCATTGATATACCATAGGTGATTTTCTGTTAAAGCAGTTATATGAGTACACTGCTGTGTTGGGGGTGGTGTAACAACAGCACACAATCAGCTGGGATAGACAATAGTCCATATATCATGTGAGCCCACTGTATAACATCTCCCTTGCCTGATGTTGTGAATATTCAAACCATGAGGCTTAGTGAATATTAAAGGACACATACTATTGGACTGGGTATCTGTAGTCCCATGTGGATGTTACAGCTGTCCAAGTAGGCCACTATATTTACTTGCATAACAGTGGCAGATTCATACATATGATACCATATTATAGTAATCCTTACAATTAGTGTGTAGGTTAGAGACTTACCTTACAAATGCAGCAGTTGACAGAACTGTAGTTCAGGGCTGACTCTGTGTGATGTAAGCAGTACACAGCCCACACATAGATAGGTACAGGTTGTGTGGGTTGCCTGCCATTAACAATTTTAATATATGTATTTCAGTAGGAGTAAGATGTCAGTCCCTAGGGCCCTAGGTTGTCAGTGAATGTGTTATGTGTTATCTCTTAGCCAATGCCAGGGAGTACTGGGCATGCCTACATCTGCCTACAGGGACATCATCATGGAGCTCCTCTATCTCCCTGTGAATGTGGCTGTGGTGACCTAGGCACTGGTGGGAGGCTGTGCATCCCTTCCCTTTGATGATCCTGTTGCAGCTGCTTCCACAGGATCACATTGTGTAGCATGGCACATACTGTGAACATATGTGTACATGTGGCTGGACAGTACTGCAGGGCTCCACCAGATATAACGAGGCACCAGAAGCATGGGTTCAGATGCCCAAACACACACTCTGTGATGTTCCTAGTTTGTGCGTGTGCCTCATTATGACGTTCTTCAGTTGATGTGTGTGCATTTCTAATGGGTGTCATCATTCACTGTTCCAGTGCATAGACAGCATAATGGCCGTGTGGGATATACCCCATAGCAAACATCTGGTACAGCTTTGACGCATGCCAGATATGGGAGTCATGATAACTGCCAGGGCTGCCAGCACACACATTCATGATAATGCCCTGGGCATTGCACACAACCTGGCAGTTGATGGAGTTGTACCCCTTGCAGTTGACATAGATTCTACCCACCAGTTGGTGCCTTGATGTGCACATGAGTGCAATCTATGGCACCCATTACCTCACAGTAGTGAACTACGCTGTAGAAGTGTTACATATTGCTGGCTCTCACCTCAGGGGTGAAGGGAAAATAAATGTGCTCACTGACATGTGGTAGCATGGCATCCAGGAACTGGTGGACTACCCTGGATGCTGATACCTGTAAGACCCCCATCATGTCCCCAGTTGGTCTTTGGAAGGTACCTGTGGCTATTATCCTAAGGGCTACACATACCTTTGTTTCCACTGGGATGGGTTCTCCTCTGTTGGCTCTGGGTCTAAGTTGAATGCAGCAGAGCTCAGTGAGTTTTCGTAGTTTGTTCTTATCAACCCTGTAGTGCTTTACAATCTCCAGCTCATGTAGCTCCTAGAATGTTAACCTGGGCCTGAACACTCTTCTGTTTCTCTGTCTAGGTCTATTGTCAGCAGCACCAGCAGCATTAACTTCAGCATCTAGCACATACAGATGTAGCAGACCTGCAGCAGCCCCTAGCATTCTTTCAGTTAAAATTCCCAAGTCTGCACTCCAATGGTGCAGAGTATGGGGGAAAAATCAGAATGTAGGGTGTATGCATACTTTATAGTGCACTGCTGTAGGTGTTGACTGTGTGATTGGCTACCTATAATGCATTCCACCTGCCTAGTATATCACTGACATCATTTAATGGTACTAGTTTACGTTAAACAGGGGTCAAAATTAATTACTATATCATTGGCTTTTAGATACTGTCAGCACTGTAGCGTGCCATGCAAACACATGGAAACACTCGCCCAGTAGTTAAACAAAGCTTAGCACTTAGTGGACACACTCCCATACTTCCACACTCAACATGGTGGTGCGCCATGCAAACAGATGTAGCTAAGTTCAAATCAGCTTAGATGTCATTGGACAAACCCTCCCTTGATGTTAGCTACTTCTTGTGTGGACACTAACATTGTTCTGTGCCTACACGGACAGGATATGCAGACATGGATACCCATTTGTGCTGTTCAGTAACTCCACCTCATTTGCATAGGGATCTGTGCTCAGACCCTGGAAAGAATACAGTTCAAAGCCCCATCACATTAGCGACAGCACCAATTCCCTATTGTGGATACTCCACACAGGGTCCTGTAATACATTTCCGTCACATAATATTTTTGTATTTTCCAAATTTTTTTTTTTTGTGAAGTATGTTTGCAGACTGTGGCAAGCCTCACAAACATGCACAAATTATTAAAAAAATGTATTTTAACTTATTTCTGTTATTTTTTCAGACACACAGTGGATAGTTCTGCTCGTATCTGTATGTGCTATGTCATTTCTGTCCATCTTCCTGCATTTTTAGAGCCCCTTTTGTCTGTCTAGGCACAGATCAGATGGTAGTAATGGCAGAAAATTGGGAAAATCAGAAGAAGCTGATAATAGAGATAGAAGGGAAGATAATGGAACAGGTAAAGAGCTTCAGGTATCTGGGAGGAGTAGTTGAGGAGAAGGGTGGTCTGAATGAAGAGGTCAAAGCCAGAATCAGAGGGACTGCACCCAACTGGCATAGAGTATTAGGTGTAGTCTATGACAGAATAATGCCAAAGAAGCTGAAAAGTAAGGTGTACAAGACAGTGGTGCGACCACTACTACTGTATGGTACAGAAACCTGGGCAGTAAATGCAGAACAGTTGAAGAGGCTAGAGGTGATGGAAATGAAGTGCCTGAGAAAGGTGATAGGATGTACACTGTGGGACAGACGGAGAAATGAGAACATAAGTGCAGAAGCCAAAGTAGCTCCAATTGCAGAAAAGATCAAAGAAAACAAATTATGGTGGTTTGGGCACATGTGTAGAAAAGCAGAAGACAATCTGGTGAGGAAGATTTGGGACAGACAGGAAGAAGGTAAGAGGAAGTGAGGACATCCAGCAAAGAGGTGGATGGATTTTGTGAAAGAAGATCTGTGACAGTCAGACATGAGTGTTGAAGAAGGCAGGAGTGTGACACTGAATTGAGAGAGTTGGCGACAGTTGATACAATACCCTGACCCTATGTAGAAAAAATAGGAAAAAGCAGGCTGATGATGATGATGATAATTTGTCTGTCTATATTCTTGTACATAGAATTTTTCTGTTTACACTATGGACACTGACACGAGGTCGGCAGAGCTGCCTATCTGCTTGCTGGATAGCTCTACCTGACTGATTTACATGGAATTCACCTGCTTATTAGGTGATTTGCATGCCACAGATATTTCCATGTTGTCACATACATGCGTGCCACCCAGCTGTGTTTACTGAATCTAAAACCTGCTTACTTTCATGTAAGCATCATGGCACGATACCTACATAAAAACAAGACCATGTAGGCTTTATTAAATTCCCCCCAATGAGATTTATTTGTTTATTTACTTATTTATTTACTTACATATTTATTTGTTTGATTGTTTGTTCATTTGTTAGCCAGGTAAGTGACTTCGCCAATTAAAACTTTTCAGTCATGACCTGAACTCTATATAAAACCTGATTCAAACATGCACAGCTGCAATGTACAGTTACAATGCTTGTGGAGTGGGCAGATATAAGCAGATTGGTATCATGTAGCACAGAATTAAAAGAAACAATTATCACAATGCAACACCTTTCGCTATTCTCTGCCATTTGGCTTAGAGGATTAAGGAGATGTTAACAAGCAGTTTCCAGTGGTCCATAGATACAAGGTTTAATTCTCTCAACCTCCATTGTCTAACTGTAAGACTTTGAACAAGCCACTTAACCAGGCGCTGCTCCTGGTCCTACTATAGAAAACAAATAAATAAACGTGAACAGAAAACACAATCATTGTGATATAAGCATATAGTTTTGTATGTGACACTTCAATAATTATTTAAAATGTCAGGACCCAGTAAAGTGAGTCGTGAAACATGGAGACTGAATGGTAGAAAGATAAGACTTACATATAATAAATCTAAGATGCCATTTATCAGAATATTCCCTTTCCTCTGAGGTGCAGTGATGTCGGAGTTGGTATATATGTATATAAGTTCAGGGGGTGTAGGGCCTGCTCCTCACATGGTGGTGTAGGGAGAGCTTGCCCCAACCCCGCCCTCATGATTTTCTAGATTCACTCTTCTCCTGTGTTTTTTAGCTTTTTGGAACTTGGCATTTCAAGTGCAGACATTTCAGTAGGGAGCCAACACTTCTTGCTAGTATGTACATATTGATAGATTACTGAGTATTTAGATTTCTAATGAGTTTAGACAGTAGAAGCTCCAGTTTGTGATTTAATGTCTTTCTTGTATTATAGACCCTTGGTCAGTTAAAATAGTCCAACCACTGCTATGAAAAATACAAATTTTTATTTAATAAGAAATAATTTTACCTTTGTTTTGAAAGCTTTGAGTGTTGCGTCTATAAATAGCACACTGAAAAATCCATGGAACTAGCAGCTTCCATGCACCCTGATTTGGTGAACATAATTTGTTTGTTTGTGTCAGCCAGAGAAACAAACAAATATTTTATACACTAAAATAAACCAAACTGTTTCCTCTGTAGATTCATTTGATTACAATTTAAAGGGCAACATTTTGCAAACACTTTGCAAAAAGCTCAATGTTCTTAAAATAATCTAGAAATTAAGCTTTGGAAGATATTTTCTTCGATCTCATCAAAACAAAGACATAATAAGGCCAGAACAAGGATGCAACAAATGCAAGTAACCACATTGCTGCAGTACTCCAGCAAAATTATGAGATTTAGACAAACAAGCATTAACTTTACTCCACATACGCAGGATGCTGATATATTTGCATAAGAAATCCTCCAATAAGCAGATTGGTAGTGATAGGATTCTTCATAGGTGAAAGCCCCTAAATTCATGGATGTATAAGCAAATCAGTTAGCAATGATAAACCCTAAGGCAAACTCCTAACATATGGAAAAAATGCAGGACTGCTTCTTCTTTTTAAGACCTAGAACACTTAATTGAACTGAAATCTTCTGTACATGCTATACCATTATCCACAATTCAAATGTAATTGTCATGTAATCTAATTTGGAGCTTTTCTCGCAGGACGTCCACTGAAAAGGGGTTTCTGCCCAGATGGACCATTCCGGTAGGAAATGCTAAATAAATAAATATATAAATAAATAAAAATAAATAAATAAATGATGCCAGTCAAACAGTATGGCACAATGTGTTATACTAGGAATCTGTTCCTAGTCTCATGGCATTACAGAGCGATGTAGTCTTCCTGAAATGTGACCTTATCAACTAAGTTATTTTACAGCTACAGTGTGATGACGAGGTTGCATAGACACAACAGTTCCAACTAAGCTTAGGTATTACTAACTGAGAAAAAAGATATGAATCTTAGGGATTTATGATAAGTTAATGAGCCTAATAGTAGGCAGTTTATAGATCTCACTTTTCTCCAAACTTTCTTTGTGTGAAAGTTTATGCACTTACTGCACCAGATGTTTAATTTACAAGGTAATAAGATGTCCAAATGATGGTGTACCCCATATTTGATTTATAAGGAGAAAAATTGCATAACCTAAAAGAACAGTGCTTTATAAGTAATACAACATTTGTGATACTAGAATGTACTATTTAGCCTGACAAAGAAACTTTTCTTCAACATTTCTTTTTAAATTCCTTGTACATAAAGGATGTGGCAGAGAGGGTACACTTGGTGCTGAGAGTGTTCCTTTCACTGTAAGTATAGCATGTGCATTTGGCAAACATTTCTAATTCTTACATGAAAAAGGAAAACAAAATACTTGGGGAATCCTGGGCAAAAATTAAACTGTAGTTTAGTGACATAAGCAGGGGGTATACTGCAAAAGATTATTCAGCACTGCTGGATAAGCTTCATTTGCATTCTATTCATATGACCAGGATACTGATCCCGAAAGCAATCATGTTTCCCCTTCTTACTCATGTACTGCTAAAACTGAACCTTGGACATCCTTATCTATACCAGTGTGCAGGAGACCTTTAAGGATCTAATGGGAAGTTTGGTCGTGCTGGAGGTTCCACTTAGATGAGGAATTAGATGGTGAAAACTAAGTACTCCTAACTGAAGGAACTTAATTTTGTATATCTATCTTCACCGGAGGCAATGAAAATATAAAAACATCTACAGTATGACATCTGAAAGCCAGACATACCAATGTGGTAAGTACTAGCTTGGCTCCAGTGATGAGATAGAGTGGCCTGGCATGGTCCAGTTGAATTACACCTTTTTTCAGAGTTTACTGGATTGTTCAAGGCCATGCTAATGCCTGAAGAAGACACGTGGTAATTGCTTGTGTATTTCTGCCATCAAGGTGTTACTTAAACTACAAAGATGAAACCTTGGAGACTGGCTGTTTCTTCTCATTTATAAATTAGTTAGCTCCATATTCTGTTATCCAAATACTGGAGAGAGAAATTGCCATCCCTAGACGACAGTAAAATAGTAGAGGCGTTTAACTTAACATTAAAATCCGTATCACTTCAAAAACTGGTCTTTACTCAATTGATGATATTTAACAATGCATATTATACCCATCTTACACTTCATAAATTTGATTCAAAAAAGTCACCTACATGTCCACAGTGTATAGATCAGACAGCAGACCTGTTACACATGTTCTGGAGTTGCAAGTGCATTTATAAATTATGGAATTCTTAAAGTTACAACTACAAAAATGGGTTACCAAAACTCAACACTCTCCTGGGAATTTCTGATTTTACATATTCCACGGAGGACAAAACAAAAGAGTAATTATGAATATTAGTTTACTATCAAATTATATATAGCCACAAATTGTGAACCCAGCACAGGTGTCGTGGCAAAATTTAAATTGTTAATTAGAAATAATAAGAAAAGTATAAACAGCATAAAATTTGGGAACTTAATATTATTTTACGATCCACTTTCCGTCAGGACATTCTGTATGTGTACCAACACATTCTTGGATTAGATAGAAAATGTAGAAATAATACAAATTATTGGCTTGAGTTGGTTTATAATTGTCTATTGTAGATGCTTTTATGTTTAATTTTTTGTGATTTTAATTTCCTGTACTTGGTTAAAATGATATTTATTCTTAATGTATTATAGGGAAATTCAAAATGGAACTAAAACATTGGAAGCAATATTGTACATAATGTAAATAGTGTGTGAAATGTATAATGGTTTGGCAAAACAATAAAAATGATTATTGAAAAAAAAATAAATTAGTTAGCTCATCTGAAAAAGGCATTTCAGTGTACTACATGCTCTGTGTGGCCATTGTGGTAGTTGGAAAGTATTCATTAAGTAAATATAATTTTAATTTTCCTAAGACTGCTTAAAAAGTTATTCAGTAAATAAACATAATGTTCATGTTGTGAAGACTGGGAGGTGTTCTAGTTTTGCCTCTCTGCACATGCTTCTTGCCTTGAATGAGGTTCAGATGGATTTGTTGTGACCATCACTCTAAGGTTTGTGTAGTTCTTCAGTAGTCAGTAACTGATAAAAATCTCATTGGTTCTGAGATATGAGACTTCTGATTGACAGAACTGCTGATGTAACTAACCTTATCAGGGCTGATGTGATGCAAGTTAATAAAGAGAGCCTTATGATATAAACTAATGTTGTTGCAATTTCATAAAGTTGGTAGAATGTGCAAAGTCTATACTACTAAAAGTAGGTGGCTTATTTTGGGGCCAGATGTTTATGTAACTTTATATAGTTTGCGTCTGGTTCGATGGCCCAAGCTGGGTCCTCATTCTCTCTGGGGGTCCGAATACCTTCCATTTGTCCTTCACTCATTCTACTGAACAGAAGGTGCTGCATTTGCGTAAGAACCTGAGTTTAGAGTAAATTTCTTCTTCTGATGTCCTATTCTGGAATATACATACGAGAATGATTCTTCTCTTTTTTAATCTTTTTAATTATAGTTAGCTGGCAGATCCATCCTCTACCCCTTTTTTCCCATTTCTTCATATGGGGTCAGAGTGTCAACAGTGACAATCATTTCAAACCAAGGTTTACACCACCAAGTGGCTAGCCCTGCTGCTGTAGTTCATCTGTACCACTCACTCACTTGCACCTATGGGCAGTTTAGAGTGTCCAATCCACCTACTGCATGTCTTTCAAAAATGGGAGGAAACAGGAGCAAACCCACACAACCACAGGGAGGACATGCAGAGTATGCACAGAAGGCACCCCAGCAGAGAATCGAACCAGATAACTTCTTGCTGTGAGGCGACAACACTAACCACAGCACCACCGCGGCTGCCTACCTGATATTTTGTATTTATTTATTTATTGTAGCAAGGCATGTCTACTCATATGCTGTTTCTCTGTGGAGTTTAAGTGAGAATGGGGATAATGATGAGGAGGTTGATTTCACTGATAAGGATGTTGTTAAGGAATTCTTTCAGCTGTATGTATATATATATATATATATATATATATATATATATGTGTGTGTGTGTGTGTGTATGTGTGTATATCTATGTATGTGTGTATATATATATATATATATATATATATATATATATATATGTGTGTGTGTGTGTGTATATATATATATACAGTGAGGTGTATATATATATATATATATATATATATATATATATATATATGTGTGTGTGTGTGTGTGTGTGTGTGTGTGTGTGTGTGTGTGTATATATATATATATATATATATATATATATATATATAAAACCAACACCACAAAACTGAAAGTTCAAAAACACAAAACTTCACATGCCCGACAAATCACAATCCCGACAATCAACAAAACAAATGCCTTTTCCGAAAAACACACACACAACACAAGCACACCAAACACCTTACAAACCTACACTAAACCTTACATACACAACTATTTATGCACTAACATTAACCCAAACCCTAACCCTAAGGTCCATCACTATCACACACTTACCTTACCCGCACCCTAACCCTAATTCATTTAATCCTCCCCTAACCCTAAATTCCATCACTATTGCACACTTACCTTACTTGCACCCTAACTCAAGTAACCCACCCCTAAACCTAAAGTCTGTCACTGTTGCACACTTACCTGACCCGCACCCTAACCCTAACGTCCGTCACTATCACACACTTTCCTTACCTGCCCTCTGACCCTAAAATCCTTCCCTACCGCACACTTACCTTAACATGTTGGTGTTCTCAGCATCGGGATTTTCAACTTTCGGTCTTCTCCGTTGTCGATCTTCCAGTGTCGGTGTTCTCGTTGTCGGCATTTGAAGCTTTCTGTTAAATCAGGTAGACCCATATTTATATATATATATATATATATATATATATATATATATATATATATATATATATATCTATCACTGAGACCATGTTGGCTAGTCATTTGGTCGATGAAGTGCAGTTTGTGGAAATTTAGTTGAGTGGCGGTTTGGTTGAGTGCATGTTTGGTTGTTTGCGTGCTGTATTGAAAAGAGGAACTTCAGATGAGGAAGATAAGTGTTGTATTTTATATTCTAATACCAGCAACTTTGGATATACCAAAGCATTTGGCATTATGGGTACAAGAGTGTATGTAACCATTTGTAGATTAGGATATAGTAAGGGCTAGGTTAGAAAATATATGTCATATTGTGCATGTGTGGTGTTGTTTGTGGTATGTGCCTGACTGTCTTGCATAGTCATAATCTTAAGGAACGGGTTTTTGTAAGGTTAGGTATAGGGTTGGTGTTAGGAGCAGGGATTAGTACAGTGGTACAGGGTGGTGGAACCTAGCTAAGACTTAATTTTTTTATGTTTATTATAATATGTGTCATCTGTTCCCTTCATGTCCATGTATGATTTTTGTACCTTTCCTGTTAGCTGGGATAAGATGATTTTTTTTATTGATTCCATAAGGTCCCAATTTCCTTCCATGGCAGGGAATTCAAATATCACCAAATCGAATTCCAGGACAAGTTCTAGCAGGCAGATTTTTGGGAATATTTACTATAGATTAACTAGTCCAACCAACTGCTTTTGCAGTGGTACCAGCTTGCCCCCTACATAAACATGTTTGTGAAGTATGCATGTTCCAATGAGGTACCATGGTGCATGTAGAGAAGTATTTTGATATTTCTCTTTCAATGTTACTGTGTTGACTTTAGGTATACTAACATAATGTTGAATCAATGAATGCCACTATATCCATGTATATACACAAATATATATTTGTCTATATATGTATGTAATATATATATATATATATGTGTGTATATATATATATATATATATATATATATATATATATATATATAGAGAGAGAGAGAGAAAGGGAGAAAGGGAGAGAAATTCTGTGTGTATGTGTGTGTGTGGGCACAAACAGATGTCTGCAAATCATACTTAGGTACATGTAGGGTCTTTGGCTCCCTATTATGCTGTCACAGATGCAAGTTGTCGAATGTGTCTTTGTCGAACTGAAAAGCGCGAAAAGGCAAAATAGGAAAGTGACTTTTCAGCGAATCCTTTCCCTGGGAAAGAATTTGCTTGGCCGCTTTCGATACTTTGCCATTTTCTGCACTATAGTACCATTTTGGAGTTGGTATATTTAAGTAGAGAGGTGTGGGGGGCACAGCCTCCCATGTTGGGGGTGTGGTGTAATGTTTTACATTTTTTTTTTCCCTTGGAAAAAAATCGCTGTTCTGAGGTTTTGATGTTGTAACCTTTCACTTACATGGGGTCAATTATGTGTTGATTGCTCTTCTGAGAGTGCAATATCATAAAATAGACCCAGGTCTTTGTGCCTCTTATATTTCTATACAAAATGGCATAGGAGTTATCCTGAAGGAACAGTATGCTAGAGTTTTTTGGAGGTGAAAAGAGTGTCAGAATGATGTTTTATGAGCTGGAATGGTGGAATGATGAATGATGTTAGTTGTTATGCTCTTGTGTGTGTTTGTGTGTTGGATGAGAAAGAACTTTTTGAACATTTTGGAGTGATGAAGTGGTGAAGTGGTGATACCCAAGGGTGAGAGTGTGAGTGTGTGATTTTGTTTCAGGTGACATGTTGGTGGAAAGGGAAGAACAGGAAGTGATGAAGTGATGAGTAGGGTATGGTGAAAAACAAAGTAATGCAGAAGGTCAGATGGTAGTGGTTTTTTGAAAAAGATGATGGATGGATGGTGGTTTAAATTTTTTAACAAGAGAGGATAGGATAGGTGACAGTACAGGAGGAAGATGCACACCATTGAGGTATCGATGGTGGTTTGTAGGATGACGCGTTGGATCAAGAAGAGAGGGGAGGGGGGAGCAGCACCAAGCCATCAAATCAAATGGTGAAATTGAAAGGGTGTGAGTGTGGAATTGGAATTCAGGGAGTGACAGGCACAGGGTGGCAGTGTGAAGAGCTCTTGGTATGACATCTGGACAGAGGAAGTATGACAAAGGAGAGGTGGGTGGGAATGAGGAAGTACAGGAGAGTATACAGAGAAGAGAGTTGGCAAGAGTGAGATTGTTGTTGGGAGAATGAAAAGTAGACAGGAGTACAAGGAGGAGATGTTGTGCATGGAGAAGAGAGAGGTGTGAGGAAATAAGGCAGAGGCATATGAGGAATTTGAAAGAAACACTAAGGATGGGGAGAACGGGACCTGTACCAACTGGCTAGGCAGAGGGCCGAGAGCTAAAGATGTGCAGCAGGGTGTAAAGATAAAAGGATATAATGAGGATCACAAGCGACAAGAGAGGAGAGTGTGTTGAGCAGATGGAGAGTTGTTGAAGAATGAGAGAAATGAGAAGAGAGGGAGAGGAGAGAGTGATAGAGTGATATGAAGTGCAATGGATCAAAGAGGAGGATTAGCAAGGAGTATGAAGGATGAAGAATGGAAAAGGAAAGGGAATGGGAAGGCTGTTGCCCAGATGACATACCTGTGGAAGCATTAGGTGAAATGTTGAAAGAATGGCAGTGAGTTTTAAATCAGATTGTTTAATGAAATCTTGGAAAGGAGAGAGGTCAGAAAAAGTGTTTGGTTTTTTTTTTTTAAGAATAAGGGTGAGAATAAGTTGTTAGAGTAACAGAGGTGTAAAAAATTAAATGTCAACAATGAGAAATGGGAAAGAGAAGTGGAAGGTTAAAAAGGGGAGGGTGAGATAGAAGTGATCATGATTGGGTTTTCATTGCGGAAAGAGCATGACAGATGATGGACAAGTGCAAGAGTGTTCATATGCAGGAAGAGAAGAGGGCTGAAGAAGAAGAAGTGAGTTTTAGAAGACTTAGAAAAAGTTTTATGAGAGGCCTAGAGGAGTTGTAGGTGAGTAATAAGGAGTTGTGAGTGGTTGTGAGGAGGTATGAGTAAGTGTGGAGAGTTGGTAATGGTGTGGTGGTGGTGATGTATATAGAGTTGATGTGTGTTTGGGAGGTGTGTTCAGTTGTGAGAGGAAGAGATGATAGTGAGGCTCAGATCTGATCATTTTTCAGCCTAGACAGGTGAGATCAGTTCTGGTGGATATGGCAGATGATGAGGTTGACTGACATATATGGACTGCAGTGACTACAGGAGATGCAGGGAGAGTAGGAAAATAGTGGAGAGACCCTGGAGAGATGGAGATATGCTCTAGAGAGAAGAGGATTGAAGGTCAGTAGGACTAAGACAGAATATATGTGCGTGAATGAGAGGGAGGATAGAGGAATGGTGAGGATGCAAGGAGTAGAGGTGGTGAAGGTGGATGAGTTTAAATACTTGGGATCAATAGTTCAGAGTAATGGTGAGTGTGGAAGAAAGGTGAAGAAGCAAGTACAGGCAGGATGGAGTGGGTGGAGAAGAGTGTCAGGAGTGATTTGTAACAGACGAGTACCAGTAAGAGTGAAAGGGAAGGTTTACAAGAGGGTAGTGAGACCAGGTATGTTATATGGGTTGGAGATAGTGGCATTGACAAAAAGGCAGGAGTTAGAGCTGGATGTGGCAGAGTTAAAGATGTTAAGATTTGCACTGGGTGAGACGAGGGTGGACAGGATCAGAAATAAGTATATTAGAGGGTCAGCCCAGGTTGGAAGGTTTGGAGACAAAGCCAGAGAGGCAAGATTACATTGGTTTCGACATGTGCTGAGGAGGGATGCTGAGTATATTGGGAAAAAGATGGATGAAGCTGCCAGGTAGCAGGAAAAGAGGAAGGCCTAAGATAAGGTTTATGGATGTGGTGAGAGAGGACATGCAGGTGGTTGGTATGACAGAGCAAGAGGCAGAGGACAGGAAGAAATGGAAACAGATGATCCACTGTGGCGACCCCTAACAGGAAAAGCCGAAAGAAGATGATGATGACACACAGACAGATATACACATCAGACATGAACATATGTTCCTATAGAATTCATCTGCCTTCTTCACTACATTAACAAAGCTGACTGAAATGCAGAGCCTTTTGGCCTGCCAATGTTCTCAATATCTTTTGAATACTACCCATGATATGAAATTTAGACATGCTATGACATCAGCATATCTTTTATGTAATGGTGCAGTGCCTATAAGACGTCTGCCACTTGTTGTTCATGCCACATTTTACTCTGTTTAGACTTCACATGGAGGAATCACACGACAATCCTCTAACTCACTTCATATCATGGAGGGAGACATGCTTGCTGAATAATCAGTCATCAGGCCTTCAAATATCCCCACCTGTTCCTAAATCCCATTCAAGGATGTTATATCTGCTTGCTGCTGGGAAAACTACAGCACAATTATAAAATTATATTTATTCTAAGATACTTCTTTCTGAAACCTCATACTGACACTCAGAACCGTGATCTCATTCTCTTCCATTTCATATGTGTATAGATATTCTTTCCTCGTGATCTGTTACATTTAGTCTTGTATCAGGTATCTTGTTTCTTATTATGCCTTATATAACTTTTCTTACAACCCTGTGTTTACATCACTTAAGAATACCTTACTGCATCATGCTGTCCTGTGTTGTTAATCTTGCCAGTAGGAATATCCAGGTCCCCAGAGATGATTTACAGTTCTGGATTTGCTGATGAAAATGATGTTGCATCATAGCAAACAGAATGTTTAATGAAGTATTTACATGGTGGTATAAATAATGGAGTCAGGCTGAAAGTTTTCCACACCTGTAAGCAGCTAGCAGCAAACCTGTGTGAAAAAAACATTAGCTATACTGAAGGCTATCTATTTTTATGAGAATATCCCAGTAATTTATTATTTACAGGGGCTGTTTAATGTAACTTTTTTGCGCATGGAATATTGCTTCTCTTTTGACCTGTACTAGAAAATGACATTTTTAAAAGTGATAATGTCATCATTTGCGCATTTAACTATTTTGGAAATTCTAAAACCATACATGTAACAAAATTGTTATAGTCATGTTTTCTCACTTCACCAATAGAACTTTCTTACTTGTAAACTATAAAAATCTGTGCTGCTTGTCACGTATTACCAAATCTGCAGACTTAGATGACTATCATTTTAAATTTAGTCACTGTTAATATTGTCATCCTAACTTGTTAACATAAAGCAAACTCCTTATTCCAAATGTAATAAATAACAGTTTGCTTTATACAAACTTCTTCATGCTTCATGTAGAGCTTAATAAACTACACTTTGTGGATTCTGCTGTGCTTCATCCTGTTTGTTTTTGAGTTTCTACTGCATTCTGTTGGTCTTTGATAGTTTGCTTTATGCTATTTTATCATTTTAGTCATGTTCTAGGAATAATAATAATAATAATAATAATAATAATAATACATAAAATAAAGTCAATACTACTTATTGTTTTCCTTTGCATACGTCAGAATGTTATGATTGCTACATCTTCTGTTAATTCTACTGCTCCAAGCAGCTGGTAACATTTTTCATGTTCTTCAGTCCCTCTTAAATGCAAAGATTTTGCTTCCATTTTGAGTACTACTTTGAGTGTAAGGAGAGAAGACAGCTGCTGTAACTGTTCTTATCTAATAAAAAGACTGTGCTGCCAGTAATAAATTCTGAACACAGAAATGACACTCGTGATGATATCATACAGGAGCTGTAAAGACAGGGTAGAGTCAATGTGTGACAGTGCACATTAAATATGTACTCTCTTTTTGGTCTCTGCATAGGAGACATATCAGAAGAAAACCGTTTACACTGTAATCATAGTAAATCTGCAGCAGCTTACAGATTTTCTTCATGATGCTGTGGGGAAATAGAATGTTTATCAGAACATCATACCACATTACCTCTTTCATTTTTAGCAAATAGAATGGGCCAGGAAAGAATCTTTTTCATATGTGAATGTATAAGCATCTTAGAAACAAAAACTGAACTTGTCTGTTTTAGGATGGCTCATGAGTCAGGTAAATCTGTTGAAAATGCTTCTTATGTGTAACAATTTGAATGTGTGTGTGTGTGTGTGTGTGTGTGTGTGTGTGTGTGTGTGTGTGTGTGTGTGTGCCTGCATACGTCTGCCTCTCTGTATGTTTGTTTTTAACATTTGTGTACTCATTACTAAATGAACTTAATCTTCCTATACTTTTAACACTATTCATAAAATTTAAAACATATTATCAAAGCATAATTCTCCTTATCCAAAATGTTTCATAAAATATAATGTTTCCTTATTTGTTTATAATATATTAATTAAAACTGAGTTTATTTGTAAAATATTAATTGCAATTGAAACTCTCTGGTTTGCTTAAAACATTTGACCTTTTAAACAAGGAGACTTAATTTGGCCTGAATGTGAAATGCAGGAGCACTTTTTCACATGTACTGCCTGCTACCACTCTAGTGATAAATTAAAGCTGGCAACATTAACAGAAACAATCAAATTTCAGTCCAATAAGCCTTTATGTTCAATATTTAATATCCTTTCAGCATTTCAGAAATCACTTATACTCAGCATTAATGTTCAAAAAAGTGGATTCAGAAATGCAGAAAGGATATTAAATATTAAATCAATGAGATTTATCCAGTTTCTAAAAGAGCATGAATAATACATGATTTTAACAGTGTAGATGAGAGTATGAAAAGAATGGCCTTGGATGTAACTATTTCAATTAATAGTACTTTTCTCATGCACTCACTATATGTAACTTATTTCTTAAACATAAATAGCTCCAGTATAACCCATGTTCATATTAGTGTTTGTGTTTGTGTATATATATATATATATATATATATATATACACACACACATACACACACACACACACACACACACACACACACACACACACACACACACACATGGGTTCCCTATTTAATTTCAAAAAACTGAAGTCAAGAATTTCAGTATTTCGAAATTATAATAGCAAAGTCTTGAAATCCTGGAACACCAAAAGCATGAAATTCAAAATCCCAAAGTACAGAAATTTTGAATTAGCACTTATGGTGTTGTGGTGTGTGAACGGTAAGATGTGAGTTTTGGTATGTATGTGTATGCGTGTTGGTTAGGGGCTTTAGTGTATGTCAGTGTGTGTTTTGACTTTGATGCGTGTGTGTGTGTGTGTGTGTGTGTGTGTGTGTGTGTGTGTGTGTGTGTGTGTGTGCAAGGGTGTGTACAATATGTGGGAATGAGTTACCTGTGTGGGTCTGACTGTGCAATCCCGGAGTTAGTATATATAAGTAGGGGGGTGGGGGGCACAGCCCCCCCACATGGGGAGTGCAGGGGGGCTTATCTGTAGTGTAGGATATTATGTTTGAGTTGGTGGGGAAGTTGTGTGTATGTGTTTGTGTGTGCTGTATCTGTAGTGTACTGTATATATATATATATATATATATATATTGTATAACACTTTAATTAAAATGTACAATAATGAGATAATGACTCAGGGATATGCACACACAGTAAATCAACAATCAGCTACATTTGATAAAGCCTACACGTTCCATTTATACCGTGTGTGCATCACAGCATGATGTGCACATGGTAGCGCAATGTTTTGGATTCAGTAAGCAGCATGCACCACCACACAAACAAGGTAAACACTATGGCATACTAATTACAGCATAAGAAACTGAATTGCATGCTAATCAACCAATCCAAGAGGGAGGAGCTTTTCAACAAGCTATAAAGCAACCCTGTAGACTCATTGCTGGTTTTCCTCATGAATTTCAAAACCTATTGGAATACAGCCACAGAAAGGAGTCTACACAGAAAGAATCTTAGGGGCTGCTGTTGCTTTAATTAATGTGTATGTGCAACAGGCTAAAGTCTATGCCACTGCTGCAAACAGACCAAGGCCATGAAGGAGAAGAGTTTTCAGACTTTATTTTAATGTATCATAGCCTACATGATGTGGGAATTGTAGAGTATTACAGGGTGGATAGAGACACACTACAGGAACTCTGCAACCTTTGTTGTCCTCAACTCAGACCCAGGGCAAACTGAGGGGAACCCATCCCAGTGGAGACAAAGGTATGTGTAGCACCTAGAATCTTAGCTACAGGTACCTTTCAGAGACCTACAGGGGACATGCTGGGGGTGTCACAGGCATCAGCATTCAGGATTCTTCATCAATTCCTGAATGCTATGCTCCAACATGCCAGTGACCACAAATATTTTCCCCGTACTCCTGAGAATAGGGCCAGAAATATACAATTCTACTGTAGAGCACACTACCCTAAAGTACTGGGTGCCATAGATTGCACACATATAGAAATTAAGGCACCACCTGGCGAACAGGGAAGGATCTACATAAATAAGAAGGGCTTCAACTCTATTAACTGCCAAATCGAGTGCAATGCCAAGGGAATTATCTTGAATTTGTGTGCTGGCAACCCTGGCAGTTACCATGCCTCACATATCTGGCACACCTCCCAACTGTATCAGATTTTTGTTAGGGCGAATATCCCACAGGGTCATTTACTGGGGGATGCAGGTTATGCAATGAAACTGTGGCTGATGACACCCATCAGAAATGCACACACCTGCTGAAGAAACCATTATGAAGCACACACTCAAACCAGAAACATCATAGAGCATGTGTGTTTGGGCTGCTGAAGTTGTGGTTCTGGTGCCTAGATACATCTGGGGGAGCTCTGTAGTACAATACACAGACATATACTGAAATATTCACAGTACATGCCATGCTGTACAACATCATCCAGAGAAATCAACTTCAGCATGATCAACAAGGGGAGGGCGCACACATCCCACCACCAATGCCAAGGTCACCATAGCCACATGCAGATGAGGAGTCATAGGGGGAACCAGCAGCTGCTGTGGGTGTAGGCAGACATAGGCATGCTCGATATGCCTTTTCATTGGCTAAGAGACAATGCTTAGCACACTCACTCATCACTTAAGGGCTTAAAACCTTCCTCCTATGCACATACATATAGTAACATTGATGGCAGGCAACTCTTGCAACCTTTACCTCCCCATGTATTCGCTGTGTACTGCTTGCATCAGACAGAGTCAGCCCTGAACTAAAACTGTTGTAACTGCCTGATTTACAAGGTATGTGTTGAACCTGGAGTGTATTGTGTAATAATATGATTGACTGGCATATCCTTGCAGTTTGGTAGTGTAAGCAAGTAACATGTGGGAGATTTGTACAGAAATTACCTCAACATGTGACACCAGAGACTTATTTGGCTTATATGTGTCCATTACTAAGAAGTAGGCCTCAAATATCAAAGACTCACACAGTCATAACTCTCAAAAATACTGATGGTCACTGCATGCCCTCAGTTTAGCACCATACATTTGTACTGGAAAGTCATTAAAGAGAGACTTTAGAAAGTAATGATACACACTGTAGTTTCAGACTTCACAAGCCTCACAAGATCATTCACAATAAAGTTGGGACATTTTGTTGCTATCAGCTGTCTTTCTAAGACCAGTTTAAGTCAAATGTACAATTACCAGTTCAACATCACAAATACAGATATACTAAACACGAAATCAGCTAAGCACCCTGAGCATCAGACAAAAAGCTTATGTATCCCTGAATCCAAAAGATACAAAACAGAGATATGACACGGTTATCATCACTTTCACAGGGTGATGACTGGAGGGGGCAGGACGCCTAGGCTGACACAAAAGGTCATTGAGTGTATGTGAGCAAGAAAGAGAAGCAGGCAGACATTTGGATAAACCAACAAATGGCCAGTGAGACAAAATACGTTTTACGTTTCACAGCTGAACCATGTAGCTGTTGTGTGTGTGCCTGTAGGGGTCCTCCAGGTGAAATTGGTGTGTGAGTGTCTGCCTGAACACAGCCAAGCTTTGTGCTAGCTCTGTGTCTTGGTATGTCAGACAGGTGTGAGCCATGCATGGTAGAGGTGGCAGTTCATCGTTATCGTCCCCGACCATGAGAACTGGCTCTGCCAGGAGTTGCACTAGCACATCCACACCCATGGTCAGATGCACTGCTGCTACCTGAATGTGACTGATGTCTACTGGATGAGGTCCGTTCATAAGGACACCAAGGACCATGACCCCATGGCCTGCCATATCTAGGTTTGAACAACTCACCCACTGACAGAGCAGTTGAAGTACTGCCACTATGGGAGCCTGATCAGGCATGGCCACATTGGCTAACAGCAAATTATGTAGCTGGTCTATGTCCATGAGGATGCTGTTCTCCTCTTAGCAGACATTCTATCACAGACTCCACTCTTTCCATCATAGACACCCCTCATTCCAACATGTCATTCATCTGATCCATTGACTTGGCAACTCGGTGGCAGCAGCCTGTGCCACATCTGCAACCATAAACATTTCTTTAGAGCACCAATGGGAACATGCCTTTGCCTCCATGATGGCCCTAAATATATGTTGAGTGTCACGGGAAGAGACAACTGGATCAGGTGGATGATGGACAGCAGGCCTCCTCCAAGCACCCTAGCAACACTCCTGTGTAGCAGCTTGCCCATACTTTGGCTACTTCCAGAGTCAACAGGCACTGATGCTGCAGTAACCACACTTCCCTAATTAGTTGCCTCGCCCTCCACCTGTCCAATATCTGAAGGTTCACTGGAATGGGTAGGTGTAGGCCTACTCTTGTATTATCATTCACCTCAAACAGCTACAGCTGTTTGCTAATGGAATTCTGATAAACTCATTTGTACTGCTGTTATTTGCTATAATACATACCTAGAAATATTTGTTTTTATCAATATTGTATTAACGTACTGTTTCGTTTAACTACTGTACTGTTGTATTATGCTATATTAATTACTGTGTTCTTAGTAATAGTTTTGCTTATAATCTTGCTTATTTGTTAATTTGTCTGGAGCTTTTCTCCCTGAGTCTCTGCTGAAAATGGGCTACTGGCCCAGTCGAACACTGCTCGGTTAACAAATGTAAATAAATAAATAAAAAATAAATAAAATAAAAATTGCAGTGGATGGCTGTATGTCAACTTCCATGTCAGATTCAACCTCTTCACCCCCCCACTCTGTCTCTATTTGGCCACCATCATCATCAGAGTCTGCTGATACACTGACATCAGATGGTAGAAGTCCCACACTTCCACTGTCATGATCACCTGTGATAAAAAGCAACAAACACAGGAACAATTAATACCTAAACTACTATACTCCAATACATGCTAACAAAACCACAGTGCTGCCACTATTAGACATTACAACAATACATACAACAGTTCTGATATCAACATCACACACTAAATGTTTTCTTTAAATTGCTCATCAGTACTGACATAAAAATGTTTGCTTACCATCTGCAGATGAGGATATCCTCTGCAAGCCATATGGTCCTGCAAGAAGTTAAGCAAAAGGTAAGGACAACATCATCACAACTAACAGTACCACAGGGAGTAATACTTTTATCCCTTTATATGTCCATTAACTATTCTTTCAACAAGACCTCGGATGACAATTCCAACCTAAGCTAATCAACCAGAATGTGTTGTTAACTACAGCAATCTTCAATCTCCCCAAAAAATAAATTCTTTTGAAACAAGGATATAAGGAATCTCCAAACTCTGGATCCTACACAGTTTGGTTTTCTGAAGATTAGATCATGCCTGCTCAACTTGGTCAACTTCTTGGAATCAGTCACCAGAGCTTTGGATGAAGGCAAGGTGGTGCATACAAAGAACCGTTCACAAACAGATCGACAATAGAAAACTCACGGCAGTGCGGTTACAATAAAGGCTGTCTTCCTGAATATAAACGTTTCACTAACACCACATCCAGAAACTTCAAAATAATGTCACAATACTTCATTATTAAACAAATACATGTAGATTGAGTGCTTTCATCTCCCAACTGGAGACCTCATCAGAATCAGGTATCAACACTCACAATGTACCTTATATACATCACTAAAATAACCCAATCACCACAAGCAAACAATTGATCAATAAAACAATTAAACAGTAAACGTTGTATACTAAGCGCAATAAGTGGCTGACCATCATAAGTTAATTAAAACATCCAGCTATACTCCTTGTGTAAAACACATATATAGCATGAAAGACATTTTATAATCACATATTATATGTAAAATTCCATACAAAAATATTTATATAGGAATGTATATGTATATATGTTTGTTAAAAAATACTTGTAAATATATACTGTTTTAAAAAACATCTTTCAATACACATAATATATTAAATATAAAAAAATAAATCTACTTAACTAATGTTCTCTAATAAAAATGTATATATTGTAAATATAAATATAAAAATATAAATATGTATAAATAAGTAAAAACAATGTAATTATATAAATACCCACAAGTTATGAGAATTTATCACATGAGACAACTGTATTGCCACAATTAAAAAATGTGTTATATATTTCTATTTTATATATATTTTTATGTATGTTTTTTAGGATCATTGGATAATACTTTAAGGGCTGGTATAATCGATATATGGTCATTCAGACCCTTGCCACTACAGGCATCAAGCCTGAGCTGCCATATCATCTCCCTATATGCTAATTCTGTCTCCCAGTCACCCCCCCTATCTAACTGGTCCACGATCTCAACCACCCAGAATTTAAAATTGGCCCTGTCACATGTTAAGGAATGTCTGTATAGTGCATTATTTTCATTTTTACGATTTATATCTCTCATATGCTCATATATTATTTTTCTCAAGTGACATTCCATTTTACCAATATAAAACCCCCAACAGGATTTACAGTATACTAGGTGTACCAACCCCTTGGTATAACAACTGCTGTATTTCTTGGACTTCAATGTAATATTTAAACTAGGTAATGTAACTGTTTTTCCCCGCTATGAATGGACACTGGAGGCATCTACCACATCTAAAAGTACCTATTTTGTTTAAAACTGTTTCTCCTTGATTTGTATATTTCTTTTTTTCAAAGATATTTTTTATATTATAACCTCTCCTATAACTGTAGGTTAATTTATTTTGGAAAATAGTAGTTCTCGTAGGCACTGTTTTAAACAAATCCCATGTCTCATTAATACATTTCTGTAACCACCCTATATTCCGGTAATATGTAAGAGTCAAATAGGGTAAACCATTTTTGTTGTTCTGCAATACTTTTTCAGTTCTTTCCATAGTTCTATCATTCGTTTGGTTTAATAATGGTATATACTTGTCACCCCATCCTTTGATTACATATTCTTTAATAGGCTGTGTGATTTCCACAGGATAATCTCTTTGATGGAACATATTTTGCACTTTGTCTATTTCAATAAGAAACTCATCCCTATTTGAAGTCATACGGGCCACCCTAATCCTCTGCCCCTTAATTATATTTTTCTTAAGGTGATCAGGGAGGTCACTATTAAAGTGCAAATATGTATTAGAAAAATGTTCTTTTCTATAAATAGTCAATTTATAAGTATTAGACCTATAATCCTTACGTAACAAAACATCATGATAATGAATTTCATATAGAACTATGTGATGGGTAAATCTTTAAAAAGTAGTGCTTTGATTGATGAAAGAAATAAATTTACCTATGGCTTCATCAGGGCCTTCCCGTAAAATGAATATATCATCAAGAAACCAATAGTAACTTTTAATATAAACAGAAAATTCAGTTTCAAGAACATATTGTCTTTCCCAGTATAACATTACTATATTTGCGTAGATGGGGGCACACGCTGCCCCCATAGCTACTCCTTCTTTTTGGTGATAAAAATCACCTTGAAAGAAAATGAAGTTATTCTTAAGTACCAACTCCATACAATCTAAAACTAGTTTGAATTCGTTTGGTGTTAGTAAATTCATTTCTATTAACATATTTTCAAACCAGTCCATCCCTATATTATGTGGTATGACCGAAAATAAATCTTTGACATCTATAGTAATGAATTTCATATCCTCACTGTAGGGGTCCTTGCTAATTTTCTGCAAAAAATCCCATGAATCCACCAGAATATGAGAATAATTCCTATGATACCTCTTGAGTTTAGTATCTATATATATAGCCAAAGGTTGGGTTTTTGAACCTTGTGATGAGACAATTGGTCTCATTGGGGGGTTTTGAATATTTTTGTGGGTCTTCGGTATGCCAAAAATGGCAGGGATAACTGGTTTGTTGACTTTCAAAAAATTCCATAAATCAATATTTATAAGCCCTTGAAATAAATTATCCTCTATAATATAGTCTATTTTACGGTATGAAATATTAATTTCATTTTTAGAAACTGTACTATAATACTTGTCATTATTTAGTATCTCAAACATTCTGTTTTCATAATCCCAACTGTCCATAAGGACAACTCCAACCCCTTTATCCAGTTACATTACCCGGATATTCATATTTCCACTAAGCTCACATAAAAGCTTATTTTCTTCTTCAGTTAAATTACAACCATTCTTGTTCACATTCTGTTTGAATTCACTTCTAATTCTGTTAGTAAGTAAATTTTCAAAACTGTGAATATCTTGGTGAAGAGGAGGGTTATAAATACTACGTCTACTTAATTCATTAATTTGGTGGTGATACTTGTCCTCACCAAACATCTGCATAAAATTAAGCTTCCTAGTAAAAAGTCTTATATCCAACAAGATACTATCTATACTGGGTTTGTTAACAGGTACAAAGGTGA
This sequence comes from Protopterus annectens, assembly GCF_019279795.1. Lineage (NCBI taxonomy): Eukaryota > Metazoa > Chordata > Ceratodontiformes > Protopteridae > Protopterus > Protopterus annectens. Next base: position 1,856,496,887 of record NC_056735.1, on the reverse strand, counting down.
ACCCTTTGGTGAACAACTTGAAATGAACATCATCAATTTTCAAATCTGTATAGTTAAAAATAAAAAAATCATTACATGAATACATAGATAAAGATTTGTATGTGGATGTTACATCTCCAAATTCACCTATATTGAATTGTTCTATCTGTATGTTGTTCTTCTGTGGTGGTTGTAATTGTTGGCCCCTATAACTTGGGCATAAGATGGTTGTTGTAACCGGTTTTTCAACCTTTTGGACCTCCTCGGTCCCTCTCCCCCTAAAGGGGTCCCCCTCATTACAATTAAAACCATCTTCACATGAATTATACTCTTGTTCATACAAGTTCACCTCATGTTCCCTATTGAAGTCCCTCTTATTGTTCCTATAGTTGTCTTGAAACTGGAAATCTGAATCATAGTTCTGTTTCTCATAACCCCTATAACTTCCCTTAACAAATCTTTTGTCACAGTTATATGCTAAACCAAATCTATATTCATTAATGTCCCTATCCAATTTGGATAACTTCCTATTATAACTACGTGTGATAACATAATCAACATCTTGCAAAGATCTTAAATAAATATTTTTATATTCTTGTACAGAAAACAGTAAATCATTATTAATTTCTTTATACAGTTTGTCAATGTCCTTCTTGTCCATTTCCATTCTTTGTTCATTGTGTTTAATTAACACCCTTAGTATGGCTAGTCCACAATCATTAAAAATATCGCAAATGTTTTTAAAAAACTCAGTATCAGTAACACCATTAATGTTATTAGGAAATTTGTTAATTCTCAACCCTTTCGGTACAATTTTGTCATGCAGACATCTGTTGAAATACCAGTGTTCTAAAGATAAAGGGCAGGATTCATGAAGCCTCCGTGTAAGAGTTACAAGTCTTACACGGAGGCTGCAGTTAAACGGTATGATGTCAGCATGCCATGCATATTCATGAGGGCATGCTGACTCACACCCAAGGCTAACACGGTCCGTGTAAGAAAGTAGGGGGCGAGTCCTGCAAACGAACACGCACCCAGAAGAGTAACAGTCCCAAAAGTAAACACCCACGAGAGAGTCCGCGTAAATGTCAACAAACGCAACACAACACATGCCCCCACAGACTATAAACATAAAATGTAAAAATGAACATGTTATATATATTTTTTTAAGTTTTAAAGATGTTTGCCCGTAATTGCGCTCATTTGCGCGGGCGTGCCCGTCGCTTAGCCACAGTTAGCAGTCAGTGGAAAAGCATATAAGATCTAAATATGCAAAGTAAACCAAGAAGCAATAGCGTAGTGGTAGAGATGTCAGCTGAAGAGGAGGCAGTCACGGTTCCAGCCCCCACAACATCAATTTTTATTTCCACTGAAATAAGCACGAAACAATTCCCTGACATATATGTACACATATAAAATTATATTTTATGTAAAATGTAATGAAATGGGCCATGTATTTTGAAGAAATGTGAGATAATAAAAAAAAAATAAATAAATGTCAGAAGTGCCTATAGCTGAGCTACACTCTAACAAGCTGAGTATATCTGCCCGTAGGTGAGCAGTGGTTTAACAGGTGTAAAATGAGTGCCCGGGGTTGAGCAGTGTTGTAACACGCTGAAACTGTGTGCCCGTAGCTGAGCTGAGCGTATTCTGCGTGCTGACAGCCAAATGACATGTAAACCAGCGTAACCCGTTTGCGCGGAGCTGCGCACCGCGCCAACAAGCTAACCAGCGGGCAACATTGAGCATGCTGTATCAAAACTGCCTTTACACAGACACACCTCCTAGCCTGTGTAGACAGTCATAAAATAAAAAAAAAGCAATGGTCAGGCTCGAACTCAGGATACCATGCACCATAGTCAAAGTACTGAACCACTAAGCCATGACAGTTGCTCTTAGAAATGCAGTATTAGCATATATATAGGAATGAATGGAAAGAGAAGCATGACAAAGCAGGTTTTGTGAAGCCGATACATTTCCAAAATGGCCAATCACAGATAAGTGCAGGAAAAATGGCATATATAAGCCCCATTGGTGGGAATACACAGCATAACTGATTGTGGAATCGATTTGCAGTCAGGATGGCAGGTGTAGGAGAGGGTAGTTGCTTCTGAGCACAGAGGTGGGGAATTGAGGAGTCCAAATATATGGTTTGGCTCCTCGTCCATGATCATGAGGCCCAACTCATGCAGGGCCGGGTCCTGTGGGGAGCATACAAGGCTGAGGCATGGGACCGGTTGGCACATGATCTCACCAGTGCCACAGGAATACCAAGGACTAGTGAACAGGTCCGTCACCACCATGCAGACCTGAAGAGATGGAAGCAGGACCAACTGAACCGTTGGATCCAGGAGGCACGGCAAATGCCCAACGCCCCACTACTGAGTAAGTCACATGTACATATTTATGTAAGAAATTAACCTAGCTGATATTATGGAGATGTGTATTCCAATATTACTTCATTTAAATTACAGCTGCAGGTGTCCATTCCATGAATCATCGAGCCTATGCTGATAGGCTTGTGCGGTTGCGCCACCAGGCAGATTAGTAATTCTCTCCCTGTAACTGTTAAAAAATATAAGTATGACAGCTTGCAAAAGAGTGCAGTGTAGTCACTTATTAATAAAAAGTTCAAGTAACAGTGTAAGAGAGATTCTGCTAGTACTGTGTGATTACATAAGTGTGATGCAGCCTGTAATCCAAAAATAAAAATGAAACAAGTCTGAAATAAAGATGTTCCACCTGTAATGTAATAGTACATAACCTGCAGCAGGCTGTAAATTACAGCAACACAAGCTGAGTACATGTGTGGAATATATCCCCGTTTAAAATCTGAAACATGACACAAGTGAGACTGTTGGAAAGGATTGTTGTAACCAAGTAAAACATGTCAATAAAGCCTAGAATTAAGTACCATCCTGAATTGTAAAAATAAAACAAGTGAGAGTGTGTGAAAGAGGTATGAATCCACCAATAAAGTTGTAATAACTCCTGAATAAAGTATACTGCAGTCAGTACAGAATGAAATGAATGTGACAGGCACAACCAAAGAGTGAAATGTGTGCAATAAAGTACTGAAGCTGGAATGTGTGTCCCACAATTTGGATATGTTGCTGTACCTTTGCAATATGCAGATAGTATGGTTGTATGAAATACCAAACATCCACAGTTGTCTAGAGCCATATAAATCAAATGTAGCAGGATGCTGTAGCTGAACAGAGCCAGATATAAATGTGTATGAATAAAAATGCAATGTATATTAATGTAACAGTAACATTCCCATCACCAACATGCCTAAGTTTACACAGAGGAAACTGTAGTCAGACCTGTAGGGTGTATATATCTGCAGCTAGTAGAAATGTACAGCATATGTATAGGTATTTGAAGTTGTTAATGAAATATTTCTTCACCCTACCCTATAACCACAAATAATCCATTCCACATGAAATGGGTATGTGTATTCACAATTAATTCCCCTGGACATTTGTCCTGTTGGTTCATGCATATTTGCATGTACGTTGATGCATGTGCCCTGTTCATACATCCAAACCTGATGGCCTGTTGCCATCAATCAACTCTGCATGTTGTTGGATTGTGTAGTGTTGTTCAAAATATGCATGTGTTATGCTTGTTGTTCAATGGCTTAAATTTATGGGTGTTTGGTTAATGGGAATGCTAATGCATGCTGTTACAACTAATTGTGAATGGTATTGTCTGTTACTAACCCAAACTGTCATAAAATAATGCAAAACATAGGACGACAGGGAAGGCGGGTTCCAGCGGACCCACCTTTCCCACCTCAGCTGGCGAGTGCACCTGGCACTAGTGCCCAGGCCGGACCCTCCTCCGGTGGCCCTGTGCCACCTGCGGGTGGAAGCGCTGCAGGGGATGGGGCTCGTCCCCCCTCTGCAAGCGTGGCCGGAGGAGACCATCCACTCACCCTCCATAGTGTCCGGACTGTGGTGCATAGGGAGATCAGGCATTCTGTGCTTGTGCCCCTACGCCAGCTTGAGGCACAGGTGGCACAATTCACGGGCATGCCTGCTGCCCATCCTACACAGCCCCCAGCAAAGCCCCACCCTGGACAGTGAAGGCACAGTGGCAACTGCCCATGGGTGGGGATCTCAGTTCCACTGTTGCCATCTGTGGGCTCATGGGCTCGAGATATCCAAACATCTGTCCCCGTCAATTGTGTATCCCCCTACATGTGTCATACACCACCCCTGTATGCATCTTGTTTGTCTTGTCTGTTAACCTCCCCTACCTACCTCCCCAAATATACGTACTTCCTGTACCTCACATTCCACTCTCACCTGAAAAAAAAAAAAGGGCACTCTGTTCCCGCAAAAACATTATGCCCCATACATAGCTGCCCATTTCGCAGACATGTCTGCTGGACATGTAAACTGGCAATTACAATTGACTGTACAACAAATATTGTTGTCCTCACCCCTCTCTCAGGGGTGGAAGGTTTTAAATTTCACACCAAATTACACACATATGCACAGCTGTTGCTGATAAAGAAATGGGCAGCTATGGGCCTTTCCTACATCCTTCCTGCAAATCCCGAGCTTGTTTTCCTACTGTCCTACCCTCTTTGTGCCCCCTTTTTCACCACTTTCCTATCTCCCCATTTTCTTTTCTTTCAAAGAAATTAGCGCAGGTGTGCTCGACAGTAAGCACTTTTAAGCAGTTGTAAGTGGGTGTGCGCTTGTGTGCGCTTAGCTAAGTGTGTGTGCGCAAAGCTAAGCGACAGTGCACATGCGTGAGCTCCGCGCAAACCAGCGCTAACCCGCTTAAAAGTGCCTTAGTCACTCTGAATGACAAGGCCTGTAGTCTGCTCAACAGCAGAATAAAATTCCTCTGTCAGTCTCGAACCCAGGAAACTCTAGTCTGCATGACTTACCACTAAGCCATGACTGATATACAAGAACATTGTGCTGAAAACAATATATCATGAACTAGTAGGACTGAATGTAAAGGGAATATAGGAAGGCTATAACACAAAGCTTGTCTTGTATCTTTACTGGCAATTCTTGTGGATTTGTATAACATTAGTGTGAGAAGAGAAACAGCCATGCTAGTTGGTAGCTAGTAGGTAATAATGTGACAGTAGCACCTTGCAAACCACACACACTATCAGAGCAGGATAAACACTGCCATATTTGAACAGGTAAGAGGCCAGACCTCACAACCGGGACTGATTTACAGGGATGTCCCTGATTTGAAAACAAATGTTAACTATGCCCCACTGGCTCCCTGTGAAATGTACTAATAGTAGGCAGAAAGGTGATTTGTCCCACGTAATGGTAACTGTCAACTACTGAAAGTATGCACTACATGCATGTCAGAAATGGTGTATTCACAAGCACACCCACATGTAGGTCTACAACCCACAAATATCAAAGGAGGTATCCAACTAATAACAGAAGGACAGTATAGCTGTTTACAAGCACTGCATGTGCTTGCTATACATAACTGTTAGTACAAAGTAGAAGGTGCCACTACTGCTCAGCAGCAAAATAAAATACCCTTGCAGGTGTCAAGCCCCACACCTTGGCCAGACCAGACTGCATGTAGTACCACAAACCACAACAAACATATAAGGAATTGCTGCTGAAAGAAATATAGCAAGCATTACAAGGAGTGAATGTGAATGGAAAATAGGAAAGCCATAGCAACGCATTCCAGTAAAGACACCTAGCAGGCCTCCAAGGAGGGAATGTAAAGGCTAAATAGTGAAGCCATAGCAACAAATTGCAAGACCCACTGCTGTAAACCAGTTACTCCACAAGTCCCACAGGAAAGCACATACTCCCATTTAAACAGTATTAGTATTATTAGGTATCAGTTAACATACACACTGAGAAGAATAAACTGGAGGAAGCAATAGTCAGGTGTCAGTACAACATGCATGTCAGTGCCAACAACACAGCCTGAGATATGAGAGACATACCAACCTTTACGCTCACACAACAGTGCCCACAGCATACCAGCATGGTCCCCACCTTGAAAATCTGAAAGGGCTACACCTACCTCACCTAACATTTTATAGCACTGTCCTGAAATCACAGTGAGAACTGCAATTACCACACAGCAGGCTGCATGCAATTAGCAAATGCTGGCTAACAATTGGTGCAGAGGCCATCACATGCACATCTGCATATACCTACAAAAGCAGCCTGTACTCCCAGTCCACACATGCAATATGTTCATTGCAACAGCCAGAAGGAGAGACAGAGAGAGAGAGAGAGAGAGAGAAAACATAAATAAATAAAAACAAAGAAATAAAAAAAAAAAAACAAATAAGAGACACAGACTGCTGAAACTACTACAGTACAGAACAGCAGGCTACCAAGCAGCAAGCCATCAAAAATAGCAGTGTCCAACAAAGGTAATGTAAACTAATAATGTAATAGTCTACATACTGTGAACCCTCCATATGTGTTAGCAGTCTGTATATAGATATATATGAAGATGTGCATAGGGCAGGGGACATACTGCAACTGTTAGTGAAGGCTGGACATACATATGTATGTGAAGGATGCTATGTGCACATAACAATGTAGGTTGTACAGTAATGAATGTTTAGCAGTATGTTAGTGTGTGTATTCGTATGTGTAAATAAAAAGGTATATATATATATATATATATATATATATATATATATATATATATATATTATATGTATATGTATGTATATTTATATATGTATCTGTATATAATGTGCATATATGTATACATAGATAGAGAGGGATGTGGAAATAGATAGACCCATAAAGATACCACAGTACAAGGACAAAATGTTTGACCTCAACAATTGGCTAAGCTTCTGGTGTCATTCTAAGGGTATCCAGCATCTGTCTGCCTGGGTCGACATGACCGATTGCTTTGCCAGAGATGGCCTGCACCTGTCTCCCTCAGGATTCCGGATACTGGCTAAGACTCATGCCACCCCTATAGTGCCTTTGTCAGGCAAGGTTCAAATGATAAATACACCACTGTAAACGGTGACATCTGTGACATCTGTGCAGTGACGGAGACCTGGTTCAAAGCTCCAGAGAGCACCCCTGCATTACCGGGCTTCAATTCATACCACACCTGTTGGCCACCTAACCCAGAAAGAAGCACTAAAGGTGGAGGCGTGTCCATATTCATTAAGGATATCCACACCTCCAGGCTAATTGCACAGCATTATGCATCTGAGGTATCTAATTGCAACTAACTGTGGTCAAGAACGCAATCCAAATTGTAGCTTGCTACAGACCCCCCACCATGCCCCAGGATTCACACCCCTCATTTCATGATACACTGCAAAGTATTGGGTACAACCCAACACCCTAATAATGGCCGATGTCACCTACCCCACTATTAACTGGAAAAACTACAGCTGTACCAACTGTATTGCTCAACGTTTTCTAGAATTCATAAATACCAATGCCTTGGATTAACTTATTCACACCCCCACCAGGGGCAGCAATATCCCAGACTTGGTCATCACCAACATGGGAAACCGGTGTTCCACACCAGAGGTCAGTTCCTCGTTGGTGAGATCCAACCACAAGGTAATCAGCCTAGACATCCACATCCCACCCCCAGCCCCAATTAGGGGCGCCATCGTAACAAACATCTCAAAAGCCAATGTCACACTTCTTAAAACAGAAGTGGCAAACTGCATGACACCCATGCAGATGGACAATAGAGGTATGACTGCTGAATCCTACACAAATGCACTGTATAAGCACTTACATGAGTGCATGGATCATGCTATCCCTAATAGAACCAAGATGTTATCCCCCAGACAAAGGAAGCCAGTCTGGTGGTCCTCTGCCATACACACACTCTACATCAGAAGAAAGACACTGGTGCAAAAATAAGTAAATTCCCATGACTAGAGGAACTCTCTGGTCAACCTCAGTAAGAAGCTGAGATCCCTCATAAAATGCCCCAAAGCTAGTTACGAATACAAAATTGCCACTGACTCTAAAGACAACCACAAATCATTCTATAGCTATGTCAAGAATCTAAATGGGAACACTCAGATCTGCTCTGAGGTACAGCATAATGGCACTAAATATACAGAACCAACTGATATTGCCAACATCCTGGCAGATAGGTTCAGTGCTAACTTTACCCCCCTCTCACCCCCTAGAGGGCCCATCTCTATACTGGAAGAATGCAAAGTCCCTATAATCACGGCTGCACAGGTAAAATACACATTCTCCAAAGCCAAGAACACAGCATCCATGGGACCTGACAATATCCCAGGCTGCATTCTACATGAACCACTGAATAAACTGGCACCCTACCGCAGTACCATGTTCAATCATAGCCTCACCTCAGGCTTTGTAGCCAATGAATGGCGCACCACAACACATCCCACTACACAAAGGGGGAGCCACGACCGAGCACGGTAACCACCGCCCCATTAGCCTGATGAGCCTGGTCTGCAAGGCCATGGAATGTACCATCATGGAACTCATAAACAAAGACATTGGTAATCTCCAAACTCTGGACCCTACTCAGTTTGGATTTGTAAAAGGCAGATTATGTCTCCTAAACCTGACTGACTTCTTTGAAGCAGTCACCAAAGCCATAGATGATGGTGAAATGGTTCACACAGCTTATGTAGACCTTGCCAAGCCTTTCAACACCATCCCCCATTCTGGAATTATACATACGCACACTAAACTAGGTATAAATCCCTATGTCATAAGATGGGTTGACAACTGGCTCATGGACAGAACCCACACTGTGAAAGTAGCGTATTCCAAATCCGACATCAGACCAGTGACAAGTGGAGTACCACAGGGTTCAGTCCTGGGTCCTTCCCTGTTTGGTATCTACTTCTCCGAAGTGCAGGCCAACAAAGAAGGTCTGTGGCTAACAAAGTTTACAGATGACTGCAAACTAGGAGCCATAATCGCAACTCCTAACAATGTGGGCAAACTACAATAGGCCCTCACTGAGACAGATACCTGGTGTCAAAGCCATGGCCTGAAGCTCAATGCCAAAATGTGTATTGTCATCCCCGTGATATAAACTCTGTACCCAAGAACTACCAGATAGCTGGTAGTCTACTTAATGCTGAAAATGTCTGGAACAGACTACCTATCTATGTCAAACATAGCTCCTCATTAGCATTCTTCAAGAAAGATCCTGATGATTGGATGGGAAATGGGGATTTCACCCCCGGGATCATGTCTGTGGCTCTGCTTGACAGGGGCATGGGAAAATACCTTTCTTGGGTGGCGAAAGCCAGGGTACATTTATTGGCTAGGCTTGTATGGGCCCTAGGGCCGATAGCCTAGTACCTACCTATGAACATATATAGATAGATGGATAGAATATGTATATACACATATTATGTAATAGACACATACATATATAGATATATATAGATACATACACATATACAAACAGATATGCATGTGTACAGATATGTATGTATATGAATATCTCTCTCTCTATCTCTCAACCCCTCTCTCTCTCTCTCTCTCTATATATATATATATATATATATATATATATATATATATATATATATATATATATATATATATATCTATATATATATATATATATATATATATATATATATATATATATATATATATATATATATATACTGAGAGAGGCACATGTGTGTAGATGTATTGCAACAGGTGCCTGGTGACAAAGGCATGTACTGAACACCAGTGCGGATAGAGGAGTACCATACCCCATTCCAAAACACTTACACCACTAACCACCACATATGTGGTTGCCTGCCTACTACTGGATGTGTCAGGAGGGAACATGGGAAACATGTGTACAATAGCCTCCCCTGTGATATTCACAGTGGCACACCAGTCTTGTAATACCTGTACATGGTACATGTCAGCAGACATGGTGTGTCAGCTAGTGAAATGTAGGTCACTGTACCCCTCTACACCTCACAATGTCCTACATGGTATGTACCTCTCATGACAACTACAGAAAGGGAGAAGGATACAGTCATACCTAACAAACAGTGATAATGCCCTCAAACACATTACCTATGCAGAGTGACTGACAAAACCACAGATAGAGTGCCTCTCAAACTACCGACACAGAGCATACCACTGCTGGATATACATAGTTAAGTCACACCCATAACAATTGTCCAACAACCATGGTTACACCTCACAATATCCCCAGCATAAATGAACTATGTCTGTCATCCTTGGCACCGCAGTAAAGAGCCCATGGTAGAGGTACAGGTTCCTACCCACAAATAGGCCATACCCTGGAGTAAACCACCCAGCATTACGAAGCAAGGCTCCCCATCAGTAGATGTCAGACATACCCCTGTTGAATGTTATGCAGATAGGTAGTATGCCATATGAGTCACCCTGTGTAACTGTTTGACAGGAGCAAATACAACCACATGACATGTGTCCCAAGGGGCAGGGTAGCATAACAGTATGCTGCTGTAGGCCCAGGCCCAATAGCATACTACCTGCCTATGACACAATGCACACACACATGTACTCATTGCAATACCAACTATGTGAGGTGGAATGCATGTGCTGCTGACTGTGTGCAAGGTCTGTAATGGTGTGATTGCTCAGCATGACTTTGTGTCTGTCATGGTAGTGTGTGTCCTTGGTGTGAGGCCAGAGAAAGATGTGTCAGGTAGTGGGATACAAACATACTACATTGCCATATGTTGTGTTGTGGTTCCCTGTATGTGACTGTGGTGTAGGTATGGTTATGGCAACAAAGACTATGGTGCATTACCAGTGAAATCTGTACTGTGCATTGCATGCATTGCATGGGTTGACAATGTTCCCCATACATTACCTTGATACATACCCCCAGTGTGAGGCTGTGCATTGGACCTCAAACAGTGTGCCGACTGCTGGAGTATACTTGTTTGTTGTATGGAGTGTGCCAGGCACTGTCACAGAGTTGTCAGCTGAGCACTGATATGAGGTCATTCACATGTGTATCCCCCAATAGACAGACAGATGCTATATATGGCAGTTCAGTGATATCACTACAGTAGAGTTTTATGTGTGCCATATCACTTGCTCACATATTTTTCTTTTCCTTCTAGGGCAATGGTGCACCAGTGCAATCCCACATACTCTGCTGCAGAGGAAGAGGAGATACACCAGAGCCTGGTGCAGGATTTTGCCACACTCTTTTCCCACACCAGCCATAACCAGCAGGAGAGGGCTGCACTGTGGCAAGACCTTGTCCGTCGGGTAAATGATATAGGCATGCACAACCAGACATATGAGCAGGTACGCCATCACTGCAGTGATTTAATTAGAAATGTCCGTCAGCGTGTGTCTGATATCCACAGGCAACAGCTTGCCACAGGTGGTGGGGTGGCTGTACAACCCCTGTCACCAGACTGGAGGGGCTACTCCTAAGTGTTGTGGCTCCAGCCCAACAACAACAACATCCAAACACATGTGTTATGATGGAGGCTGGAGCCACCCAGCAGGAGGACTTGGAGCATGCAGGTAACATGCCATATCTATATTTGCTGTTCTCTACACTGGTAGTTTATGCATGTGTGAGGTGTGTACTGTGTTTGTAGCTATTATCCTGGTAATTATTGGGCAAGAGTGATATTCTCAATATCGGCAGTAGACCTGTGAAAGCCAACTGTTGTACTACTGAACTGTATCATACTCACAGTATCAATGGCACAGTTGTGCCCACTGACAATGAATGTCTTATTTGTGCAGGTCCCTCTGGTGTAACAGCAAAGTAGCCAATCCATGCTGGTGAGTGTGTAATAACATTCCTTTAATACTACTGATAGTAATAGTAATAATACCCTAAAATTGTATTGCTATGTGTGTGATTGCAGGTGTATCTGTGTCTGTGTGTTTGTATCTCATGTACTGAGGAGTGTGCATGTGTGCATGTGCCCATGTGTGCATGTGCCCATGTGTGCATGTGTGCATGTGTGCATGTGCCCATGTGTGCATGTGTGCATGTGCCCATGTGTGCATGTGTGCATGTGCCCATGTGTGCATGTGCGCATGTGTGCATGTGTGTATGTGCGCATGAGTGCATGTGTGCATGTGCCCATGTGTGCATCTGCGCATGTGTGCATGTGTGCATGTGTGCATGTGCCCATGTGTGCATGTGTGCATGTGTGGTAACATTGTGTGCACATTGTAAACTGTGTTTCCTGTCTTCTTCTCACAGGTTCTGGTGCTGCTCTGGTGGTGTGCAGCAGGGAACCTGAATCTGCTGCTGGGAATAGTGATAATGATGATACCTATGTAATGGCACAGGGAGGTGTGCCAGGGTCCATTGTTGGTCAACCAATCAACAGTACACAGCGGTCAACCCCATCAATGTGCACAATCATCCTGCCAATACATCCATTGTCACCAATATCCCTAGGTTATGGACAGCATACAGTGGGCATTGACCAGGGTAATGTGGTATCAGAGGCACATGCATCCCCTCACAGCAGCCATGGCCAGAGTCCTGACATGGTACCACACAGGCAGATGTCCAGGGGTTTTCGTGGGAGCATCCATGGTCGTACAGCCCCCGTCAGACGTGCCCACAGAGGTCTTTCAACCTCAGCTATGTTCCGGGCAGTAATGCAGGCACAGTCACGTATGGAACGGTACACCAGACAGGGTCTGAGGGAGCTGAGAGCACATCGCACTGCTATGAATGACACTATGCATGACGTTGCGGCTGCCATTCATAATTTCACTGAGGTCATTGACAGATGTTGGGGGGACATGTTAGATCTGTTCAACAACTACATGTCCATGAGCCAGGGCAATGCAGGGTGGTTGAGGTGTTGACGTGGATGAATGCCAGCAACAGCAGCAGCTGGCAGTCGTCGCGGACGACAACAAACCTGCGGCCGCTCACATAGTGCCAGTACCAGCCCCAGCAATGCTGGGTCTGTGCTGTCATCAGACCACCCTAGGAGACCACGTGCACATGGCTCTGGGCATTCCCAGCAGGGACATGTCTCAAGTCAGCAACCACCTGCTTCTGATGACAGTACCCAGTCTGGCTTAGTACCTGATACTGTCCGTAGCACCCCTGCCAGGCACAAGTACCATGTCCATGGCCAGAGACAGTGATCTGTACGACCTGGCAGGTACAGTCTGTGGCTGTCCACAAACACCCATATATGGCGGCCACAAGGTGGAACTGTGTGCATTAATACACACATGCATAAAGCTAACACCTAGGGCTAACACATACACACACACACACACACTGCATCAACATTGCCCCATCTTCTATGGTTGTCCCTCACTAACACACACACACACACACACACACATACATGTCGATTGGTTGTATCAGTGGCAGACTCAGGCATAAAAAGTACACACCCTGTGCATATGATGAAACTGTGCCAACTCCTGCAATCTGTAACATCGATGCAGGACCGGTTAACATGGTGCTGATGCACAGGGTGACTACATAGATGTGTAGTAATATTATCATGTTGTCAACTGTGCAGTGTAATGATATCATTGTGGGTATATCCCAGCATGCCTGATGCATTAACAGTATGATTGTCATTGTATTGTTTGGTACACCCCTATAAATTACCATAGTATAATGTCTGCACATCTTTGCATTCTGCTGGTAAGGCTGTAAACAGAAGGCCACCTACATAGTTAGCACAGGGGATAAGTAAATGGAAGTTATGATACTCAATGGTGGACATGTAAACCACAAGATGCATGCAGTACAACCTCTACTCTGCATGGAGAATGTTGATATCTGTGCAGTAATAGACAACAGGCTCAAGACTCCCAAGAGTACCCTAGCACTACCGGGTTACACCTCATACCATGCTTGACAGCCCCAAAACACACAACTAACTATGACAGGAGGTGAGTCTCATTAAATATCAGGGATACTGTGGTGGCAGGACAAGTAGCATACAGCCTACTAAGTTGGGAAATGCTGATTGAGGGCTCAGTGTCTGTTATTATAAATGTGTATTAGTTCTGGTTTAAGCAGTTGGGCTTCAGGCCAGTTATTTCACATTACAAAGGTTCATGGTCTGCACTCTTGTGGGATGACAGCCTGGACTCTGCCCGTCTGAGGTGGGAATTTCTGGCTAAAGGCTTATAGTGTCTGCATATTTGAACTGTTTTTTACTGAAATTGGTACACCTTGTTTGCTGTAGCATAGACTAGATCTATGCCTGCTGATTGTAGCTTTGTTTGTATGCTTGTTTGCTTGTTATTTCCCTGAAACACTAATCCCACCTGAAATGCAGCTTTACAGTGCCTCTGAGAATCCCTAGTGACATGTGCATTGCTTACTGTATGTATGTCCTTGTTTCACTTGACAGAAAGTTAGTGTTTGTCAGTTATGCAATTAAGTTACCTGTAACACATTGCATTTGAGATACCTGGCACTTGCTCACTAAAGCTTTTATATATGCCAGCACTAACAAATTAAAACCACTACACCCTCACAAACTCACCTTACATACCTTGTTCCCCATTGGCCCTTTTTGTTGTTAATTATAAAGGAATTCCCAATACCAGCCTAGCATGTTCAAAGGTCAGTTGTCAATCTCCTCCACGGTCCAGCTGGTGAATCTGGGAATCTAGAGGCAATGTTACAACTGCCTCATTTACACAGTCAACCCTCTCCTCCTCCCAACAAATTCCACCATGTGTGAGAGATGCAACCATATATCCAAACTGCAGGCTGAGCTGTCTCAACTCAGTATTGGCAAAACCTGTCAGGAGGAGAAGGAAACCACGGTCACTACAATTCCAGTCTCACATAGACCTACCACGACAGCAAGCCAAACAAATGAACACACACAACCATACTTGGAGTCTCTAAATAAAGGTCTGCCTATGCAGCAGACACCTCCAAAGCAGACACACAAGCAACCGCTACCCCAGAACAGAACACGTGCAACACATAGCTCACAAAGCCAGTGTGCTGAACAGTCACAGCATGTAAGGCTAAACAACACACCTGCTACACTTGTGATGGGTGCCTCTATCATCAGGTACACTGATGTCCCACTCAACAGGCTGAACAAGGAGAAGGTCACGGTGAGATGCCTGTCGGGCGCCATGATCTGCCACATAACACAAGCACACAGGTCACTCCAAGGCATGTACAAATATGACTCAGTCAGTGTCCATGCCAGTGTGAATGACCTGAGACATACCTCCCTGGACTACATGATGAGAGACATAGAGGAGCTATCTGAGCATGTGGCCCAGACTGGTATGACCTTGACCTTGAGTAGCATTTTACCCTCACCAAGAATGATGCTACAATATGTAGACAAGATGATCAATTCAGACAATTGGCTTATGTTTCAGTGTCATTCAAAGGGGATCCAATGCCTGTCAGCCTGGGATGACATGCTCAACAAGCCACACTGCTATGCTAGGGACAGCTTGTACCTGTCACCCATGGGCTTTCAGATATTGGCAAAGGCTCTTGATACACCCATAGTGCCTTTTTTGGGCAAGGCTCAACAGACAAGACAACCTCCATAGGTATCACAAGGGATAGGAAACTAATAGTAATGCTACTCAATGCCAGCAGTGTAAACGTCAAGATGCATGCACTGGAAACTGTTCATAGCATGGAGAACATCAATATCTGTGCAGTAACAGAATCCTGGTTCAAAGCCCCCAAAAGCACCCCAGCACTGGCAGGTTATACCTCATACCATGCTTGTCGGCCACATAACTTGCACCAAAACAGAACAGGAGGGGGAGTATCAATATTCATCAAAGATACACACACCTCCAGGTTGGTGGCACAGCACAAAGCATCAGAGACTATCCATGTGCAACTAACAGTGGGTAAGACTGCCATCCAGTAAATAGCCTGGCACACACCACACTCCCAAACCCAGGTAACACACTTGATCTACTTAAGAAGACGTATATCTGCAGGTGTCTCCAAACAACAATATATTGGGCAGCTTCATTTACCCACACATAGACTGTGAGCATTACTGTAGCTCCAACACCCTAGTTGTAAAGTTCCTAGAATCCATACACTCAATTGCTATGGAACGACTTGTTACCACTCCCACAAGTGGGGAATACATGCTGCACCTGTTCATCACCAACATGTGGACTATATGCTCCAGACCAGATGTGTATCTCTCGCTGGTAAGATGACACCATAGACTACTCTCACTGTATATTCACATACCAAATGCAGCCCCTGCACAGAAAACCACAGTCATAAAGTTGTGTAATGCAAATTACATGTATTCACATGAGGCAGGCTTCACACATGGGAACTATTTCAGGTCACAGGTACATATGTCTATGTGGCACACACATACCTCATGTGTGCATTGACATTACTGATATGATCTATGTCATACAATATTAAGAGCAACACCCCACACACATGAACAAACTGTGTGACAAAAACACACGTGGCATTTGTAAGATTCAAACCCCTACCTAACTATGTTATGACACTTGAGAGAAACGCATTAGCAGAGCATGCTATTTGCATTACTGGGAGGTTTCCCTTCTACTGCTGTACTTATAGGGTGCTGACATCATCAGTGTTTAGACTGAGGAATGTGCTTCATGCAGTGTGTTCTTGTAGTTGGCAAAAGGGACATTTTTTCACACACACTAACCCCTTTCACCCAAACTGAGCATTTACAGGATTCAAACCCCTACCTAACTATGTTATGACACTTAAGAGAGATGCGTTAGTAGAGTGCGCTATTCGCAGTACTGGGAGGTTTTTCTTCTCCTGCTATACTTATAGGGTGCTGACATCATCAGTGTTTAGAGTGAGGAATGTGCATCCTGCAGTGTGTTCTTGTAGTTGGCAAAAGGGACATTTCTTTCACACAGAATTGCACATAGATTAACACCCCTCACCCAAACACACACAAGGAGCATTTGCATGATTCGAACCCCTACCTAACTATGTTATGACACTTGAGAGAGACGCATTAGCAGAGCACGTTATTCGCATTATTGGGAGGTTTTCCTTCTACTGCTGTACTTATAGGGTGCTGACATCATCAGTGTTTAGAAAGAGGAGTGTACATCATGCAGTGTGTTCTTGTAGTTGGCAAAAGGGACATTTTTTCACACAGAATTGTATACACACTAATCCCCCTCACTGAAACACACACTGAGCATCTGCAGGATTCAACCCCCTACCTAACTATGTTATGACACCTGTAAGAGACGCATTAGCGGAGCACACTATCTGAATTACTAGGAGGTTTCCCTTCTCCTGCTGTACTTATAGGGTGCTGAGATCATCAGTGTTTAGAAAGAGGAGTGTGCATCATGCAGTGTGTTCTTCTAGTTGGCAAAAGGAACATTTTTTTCACACAGAATTGCACACACACTAGCCCCCCTCATCCAAACACGCTGAGCATTTGCAGGGTTCAAACCCCTACCTAACTATGTTATAACACTTGTGAGAAACACATTAGCGGAGTGCGCTATCCAAATTACTGGGGTATTTTCCTTCTCCTGCTGTACTTATAGGGTGCTGACATCATCAGTGTTTAGAAAGAGGAATGTGCATCATGTGGTGTGTTCTTCTGGTTGGCAAAAGGGACATTTCTTTCACACACACTAACCTCCTTTACCCAAACACACACCGAGCATTTGCAGGATTCAAACACCTACTTAATTATGTTATGACACTTGTGAGAGATGCATTAGCAGAGCACGCTATCCAAATTATTGGGAGATTTCCCTTCTCCTGCTGTACTTATAGGGTGCTGAGATCATCAGTGTTTAGAAAGAGGAGTGTGCATCATGCAGTGTGTTCTTCTGGTTGGCAAAAGGGACATTTCTTTCACACAGAATTGCACACACACTAACCCCCCTCACCCAAACACACACACACACACTGAGCATTTGCAGGATTCAAACATGGATGTGACATTGCAAATTCAACCCCTGGGATCTCCACTGTGTCCCTGCTTGATGGAGGCACAGCACACTAGCCTTACATGGTGCCTTCTGTGACCTACTTTACAGAGGCACAGTAGCCTACTGGACTGGGGAGGCAGATGCCAAGCACACTCTGGCTAAGCTTGTATTCCCTAGGGCAAACAGCCTAGTATTGACCTCTACACCCATATGTTTAATTTTCAGATGCACAATATTTGTTGCTGATAGACTGTTTGCAGGTCTTTATTGACATAGCTTTCCCTGTTTCTATGTACAACTTGTGTATCTGTGGAAGATGTTTGAATATGTGTGTGATCCACTATTTAACTTATGTCTCTGTAGTCATTTAACTGTGTGCACTGGGCAGATTGCTGTCTTGTGTTTGTTTCCTGGTTTAACACATACAAATACCACATATGTGTGGCCAACTGCTAAACTGAGACATGGCCTAAATGTGTGAGCATGCCCAGTTCAGGCTTATTGCATGGCTTGTTGCCTGACATATGTCTCATTTATCAAAGTGTGTGAGCATGCCCAGTGTGTGCTTTCCATATGTTGAGATCTTCAGTCTACCACATTTGTGGGTGTGTGTGAACTTCCACAATATTTCACATTTATAGTTGTGTGTTGGGAGTCATGTTGTGTACATACTGCCCAACTGCTTTGTGTCTGACCCCGACAGGGATTATACTGTGCCTGCAGGGTTTCCATGGGATAGTTTGCATACAGTTGTCAACATCCTTTCATAATGACCATACACTGTAATATTGTATAGTGTACTGGTTCAGTACTTTCACTGTGGTGGACAGTATCCTGGGTTTCAGTCCTATTACTGCTTTCAATATTCATAGTGAGCACACCAGACTGGTTAAGGGCCAGTTGTGCACATATGGCCATGCTGCATTTTGTTCGGATATGGACTACTTACACCAGGCTTGTCCAACATTGGTAGTGTGTTCCACAACTTGGGTGGACATTGACAAACACTAGCAATGTGCCCTAGGCCATTTCTATTGCTAGTCAGAGAGTGTGTTTGTCCTTCAACACACATTGTAACTGGAATTTGACATCACATATTTCAAGGTTAGTATAATGTGCCTCTGTCTACCCATGACATAACAGTGATACCCAGGGTAAACCTGCCATCTCTCATCCACTTATCATGATTCCTGTTGAGGAGAGTCAATGATGGACTCTCTGGCTAACCTGTACTGGGAGTTTACTCAAGAGTGGAGTGAGCTTCTGGGTTTTGGATCAATCACTACAGCATGTCCTATGTATGTCAGTGCTGGGGTTTAGGTCTCTCATGTGCATAGCCCACTGGCATTCAGATTGTACAAGGTGCAGCATGTTCATTGATTCCAGCTTGGACATGGCTTTATACATCAGGCACAGATTGCCTCTGGGCAGGCCGTATGGCACTGTGTGGAGCTGTGGTTTGTTTAATCAGGCAACACATGGCATCTGTTTGAGCTCTTTGATCCTCCTGGTGGGGTACTTTTGGGGTCTTTCCAGTTGCTGGAGGTGTCTGCTGAGGTACATCACACAGGGGCCATTGTACTCAATTGTGAGGCTGATGAAGGATGACTGAAGAGGCACGATGACCTCCCCTGATCTAGATCTGACTACCTTCATGGTTAGGTGGGTATATGGTATGTTTCTTTAACCACTACAGCCACATGGTTGTCAAATGCATGATATCTATCAAATGGTGTCCCCAGGTCTCTTATTACTTCTAAAATACTTAATGGGTTAACACCTATGTGGTAATTGGTGGGCACTTACTGTTTATCCACAGGGGATGACTATACACTTTTCTGCAATTAGCTTGATGACATGGCTCTGGCACCAGTTGTTTGTTTCTATGTGGCCCTTTTGTATGATGCTTGTGTCAGCTGGAGGGTCAGATAAGGTGCCCAGTTTGTAGTCCTCTGCAAACTTGTTCAGACACAGTCCTTCCATGTTGGCCTGTACCTATGGGAAATATATACCATGCAAGGGAGGTCCCAGGACTGAGCCTTGTGGGATACCAGTTGTAGCTGGTTTGTAGTCTGACATGGCTGCAGCATGTCTGACCATGTCAGTTCTGTCCTTGGGCTGGTTTGCAACCCATCTACTGACATAGGGGTTTATAGTTAAGCTGGTGAGCTTATCTATAATGAACATGTGGGGTATTGTATGGAAGGCTTTTGCAAGGTCCAGATATGCTGTGTGGACCACATTCCCCTTATCAATAGCCTTGATGACTGTTTCAAATGAGTCAGACTTGTTTAAGGGGCAGGATCTGCCCTTAAGAAAGCCATGCTGGATAGGGTCCAGTGTCTGTAGGTCCCCAATATCTTTATTTCTGAGGTCCATGATGATCCATTCCATAGCTTTGCAGACCATGCTTGTCAGGATTCTGGGGTGATAGTTTGCAGTATCCATTGAGGCACCACCTTTGTGGAGAGGGACAACTGTTGCTGTACACTGCTCTTTGGGTACATATCCTGTGGTAAGGCTGAAATTGAGCAGTAGTGTTATTTGGCATTCCATTCTTCTTGGAGTTCATGTTGGACACAGTCCAGGACACCATCTCGTACCATTGCTGTTGTGTGTCTTGCTTTGAAGATGCTGCCTGTTACCTCAGCATCTGCAATGTCAGGGGGCCAGCACTCTGCTGGGATAGATATTTGTCATTTTGGGGGTTTGCACTGAACCTGTCAGGTTGGATGTTGGCAATGTGTGTGGGTTTGGTGTATTGTTTGTAATATTTGGTAATTCAGAGCATATCTGTGAATTCCCAACAAGGTTCCTACCATCAGTTAAGACAGCCTTGTGATTATCCTTAGTGTCCTGTACAATTTGTATCTCCATAGGTTCATAGGTTCATACTGGGCTATCTGCCCTAGGGCATTTATCAGCCTAGCCAGAGTGTGTGTGGCTTTTGCCACCCCTTGCTATGTGAATATTATGGCCATTTAGGGTTTACTTTACTGTGCCTCTGTCTAGATGTGACACACTGAAGACCCCCAGTGTAAATCTACGATCTCCCATCCACTTGGCAAGATTCCTGTTGAAGAGAGTCAGTGAGGGGCTCTGCCTAACATGGAGTGGGTTCTGTTCCAGAGTGTAGGAAGCCTCTGGGTTAGTAATCTGTCCCTCCAGCACATCCGATTTATTTATGTGTTGAGGTTGACATCTGTCACTCTCATGGCTCTAATGGCTTTGGATTTTCTGAGGTGGAGCATGTCCATCAATTCTGTATTGGACATGACCTTGTACATCGGGCATACATCACCTGTGAGTATGTAGTATGTGACTGCATACAGCTGGGGTGTTGTCAGCCAGGCAGCATATGACAAATGTTTGACACCCTTTATCCTCTTGGTCAGGTACTTTTGAGGTCTTTCTAACTGCTGCTGGTGTGGGGTACGGTACATCCCAAATGGGACATTATACTCACTTATGGGCCTGATAAGAGAAGAGTATAGGGGCACAATTACCTCTCTCGATGTAGATGTGAATCCTTTCATGATAAGGTGGCCAATATAGGTGGTCTTCCTAGCCATGTTGGCAAAGTGAGTGTTGCATGTGGGGTTACTGTCCACATGTGTCCCTAGGTCCCTGATTACTTCTTCCATACGTAATGGATTACAACCTATGTGGTGAATTGTGAGTACCTTGTTTGGTATTTGGGGAGACCATACTCTCCAGTGTCTTCAGGGAGGCTGAATGGTGTTCCTGGGTCTGAGAGGGTGGTCTGTGGCATGCTACAAACTGTACAGCGGTTTTGCCTACAGTTAGTTGCACATGGATGGTCTCTGATGCTTCATGCATTGTCAGTAACCTGGACGTGTGGGTATCTTTGCTGAATATGGATACTCCCCTCCTTTTGTGGTTTGTTCCAGGTTTTGGGGCCGAAAAGCATGATTTGAGGTACAACCTGGTAGTGCTGGGGTGTTCTCAGGAGCCTTGATGCAGGTTTCCATCACTGCACAGACATCGATGTTCTCCATACTGGGGAGGGCCTCGAGAGCGTGCATCTTGTGGTTTAGACATCTGGCATGGAGCAGCATTACCCTCATGTTTTTTCCACTTATGTTTTCTGGGGAGGTGGGTTTGTCATTTCAGCTATGCCTACGAAAGGCTCTATGGAGGTGGCAAGAGCCTTAGCCAATATCTAGACACACAGGGGTGACAGGTGCAAGCCATCCCTAGCAAAGCAGCGTGGCTTGTCAAGCATGACATCCCAAGAAGACACACATTGTATCCCCTTGGAATGACACCAGTAATTGAGCCAATTGTTAAAGCTGATCATTCTGTGTTTGTACTGTGGCATCATTCTTGGTGGGGGTAGGATGCTGATCCGGGTCAGAGTCATACCGGCCTGGCCTGCATAATTGGAGAGCTCCTCTATGTCTCTTTACATGTAGTCCAGGGAGGTACATCTCTGGTTATTCACACCAGCATGGACAATGACTGAGTCATATTTGTACTTGCTTTGGAGTGACCTGCATGATTGTGTTATGTGGCAGATTGTAGCAGCCTACAGGCAGCTTACTGTACCCTTTTCCTTGTTCAGTCTGGTGAGTGGGACATCAGTGTGTCTGACTATGGAGTCACCTATTACAAGTGTATCAGGCATGTTGTTTGTCCTTATGGGCTGTGACTGTTTGGCACACCGACTTTGTGTACTATGTGTTGCATGTGCTATGTTTTGGGGTAGTGGTTGCTTGGGTGTCTGCTTTGGAGGCCTCTGTTGATTTGGTGGTTTTTAATTATAGCCTCCAGGAATGTTTGTGTGTGTTTATGTATTTGTTTTGCAGTTGTGATAGGTCTATGTGAGTGGGTTTGTGGTGTGTGTGGTTACCTTCTCCTCCTGACTAGTTTAGACAGTACTGAGTTGAGTGAGCTCAGCCTTCAGTTTGGAGACATGCTTTCATCTCTCACATATATTTGTATTTCTTGGGGGGTGGAGGGGTTGTCTGTGTATGTGGGGCAGGTGTAACATTGCCCAAGATTCACAGATTCAACTTGTTGTAGCTGGCCTTAGTGGATTTTATGACTGGCCATATTTTATTGCCATAATACTGATCAGAGATTACTTCCCTTTTTGGGTTTGCTCTATCATGTTGTGACTTCCTCATTCTCTTGCATGGTTTGGTAATGGCTGTGGTCCACCATGCCAGATGCCTGTGTGTATGGTATTGGGCTTTGGTTTTATTTGGGATTGCATAATCCATGCATTCCTGACTGTGTTCATAGAATGCATTTATAAAGGGTTCTGAGGTGTGGCCCATATTTTCCACAGGCACAGGGCCTTTAATGGATTCCACATCAGTTTGGAGAAGTGCAACATTTCCTTTGCACATGTTTTTCACTGTGGTTTTCTGGACAGGGACTGTAGTCCGACTGTGAATATCCAGTGTGATTACTCTATGGTCTGATCTTACCAGTGAGGAATACACTTCTCATCTGGCCATAGAGTACCCATGCTGCTGATTATCACATCCAGTATGCTTACCCCTCTTGTGGGAGTGGTACATTGTTCCTGAGCATGTTGGTTTATGGATTCTAGGAACCTTTGGCCTAGGGTGTTGCTGCTGGGATAATGCTCCCAGTCTATGTTTGAGTATTTTCAGTCACCCAATATAATGTTGTTTGGAGAGCTTGATATTTCCATGTGTTCCAATGTAGGCCAAGTGCAGTTCCTGGCATTAGGAGGGTAGTCTGTAGCAGGCTACAAAATGGCAGGCAATCTTAGCCACTGTTACTTGAGCATGGATAATCCATGCTGCTTCTTGTTGTGGTACCAACATGGGGGTGTGGTTATCCTTGACAATTATTGCTACTCACCCTCCTTTTGTTGTTTGTTCCATGTTTTGGGGCTGTAAAGCATGGTATGAGGTGTAACCTATTAGTGTTAGGGTGCTCTTGTGAGCCTTAGCCCAGTTTTCTGTTACAGGACAGATATCAACATTCTCCATGCTGAGGGGAGTTTAGACTGCATGCATCTTTCAGTTTGGACATGTGGCATTGGGTAGCATTACATATAGGTTCTTATCCCTTGTGATACCTATGGAGGTGGAGCATCGTGCCTTGCTCAGCATGTCATCCCAGGCTGGCATGCATTGGATCCCCTTTGACTAATGGCAATACTTATGCCAATTATTGTAATTGATCATCTCGTCTTCATATTCTGGCATCATGCTTGGTGAGGGTAGGATGTTAGTCAGGGTCATCATGTTTGCATATACTACATGGTGTTACATTGCTTAACACATGGCAATCGTGCCTCCGGTGGTGCTGCAGGGCTGCCTATGTTGGATGCACATACTACACTCCCTGTACATGTTTGAAAGCAGGTTGTGTCATGTTAGGCGTCCCTTTTACTATATGAGTGAGTCAGAGAGGGGTATCATTCCCAGGGTTCCTACTGAGCCAGTGTATGTGCTATTGTGTTGCCTCTTTGCCAAGGCCAGGGCATACTGGGCACGCCTCCTTCTGCCTACTGGGGCAGGCTCAGGTTGTTCCTCCTCCAAGTCACGCTCTGCCTGTGATGTCCTTGGCAATAGTGGGGGGCTGTTTGTCCCGTCCCTATGCTGGTCCTGCTGCAGCTGTTTTCACAGAATCATATTATGTAGCATAGCACATACCATGACAATTTGGGTACATGTAGTTGGTAAGTACTGCAAGGCTCCACCAGATGTGTCCAGGCACCGGAACCATGACTTGAGCAGCCCAAACACATGCTCTATTACATTTCGTGTTTGTGCGTGTGCCTCATTATGGCGTTCTTGTTCAGGTGTGTGTGCATTTCTGATGGGTGTCATCAGCCACGGCTCCAGTGCATATCCAGCATCCCCCATTAAGTGACCATGTGGGATGTCCCCATTGGCAAATGTCTGGTACAGCTGCGTCAGACGCAAGATATGGGAATCATGGTAGCTTCCAGGGCAGCCAGCACACACATTCGTTATTATGCCCTGGGCATCACACACGACCTGACAGTTGATGGAGGGGAAGCCCTTGCGATTGATGTAGGCCCTACCCCACTCACCAGCTGGGGCCTTGATGTGTATATGCGTGCAGTCTATGGTACCCACTACCTCAGGTATTCCGCTATTTGCTGGAAGAGTCGCATATTGCTGGCCAATGCCTCATGGGAATTGGGGAAATATACATGATCTCCGACATGTGCCGACATGGCATCCAGGAACTGGTGCAGAACCCTGGATGTAGATGCCTGTGAGATCCCCATCATATCACCAGTTGGTCTCTGGAAGGTACCTGTTGCTAGTATTCTTAGGCCAACACATACCTTGGTTTCCACTGGGATGGGTTCGCTTCTGTTGGTTCTGTGTGTGAAGCGTGGCCTGCACAGCTCAACAATTTGCTGCAGGAGGTCTCTGTCCACTCTGTAGCACTCCACTATCTCCAGCTCATGTAACCCCTGGTAGGTGACCCTGGGCATGTACACTCTTCTCCGTCTCCTCACTGTGGGTTGTCTGGCAGCATTTGCATTGTCACCACCCTCAGCAAGTCTCCTATGTCTCCTTATAACAGCTATGGCAGCCCCTAGCATGTTTGGTCTGAGTGCAGCTTTTTCAGTTTTCACTTCTAATAGCTTACTCCTGTCTTGCAGTGTCTCTTGAGAGAAACATACTGCACTGCTGTTTGCAGTGTTTTAAATGCTGGGCTGGGCTAGTATTCTGCCTGTGTAATTGCCTGCTTCTAATTGTTTTCACCTGCTAGCTCTACCAGTATTCCCTGCTAGCTTCCTACTATTTCTTCTGCTTCCTTTTTCCTCTGTGTTTCCTCAGGGGGGAGCAGCACGCATACCAGCGAAAACACGCTCACAGTGGCTACCACATGTGCACACATGCTTACACAGACTAGAGTCTGCTTATTCAGGTTAAAACGCGCGCACACCAGCGCAAACAGGTTTACAGATCTTTAAACAGGCTCCTACTTGCTTACTCTGTCTTACACGCGCGCAGTCTGTCTTACTCGCGCCTCCCAGCGCGCACATGCACGCATGCACGCACAGCAAGAAACTTTGGTGTTAGCCACAGTGTACACTTTCCATTTCTTGACTTTCCCATGCTTATCTGTTGACACTCCTCTTTCTATGCTGTGTGACTGACATCTTTCACATACCACTTTGCTCCAATGAGCTTGATTTCTTTCTAACATTCCCCCCTGTGATGTCATCTATCTCCTACTCTGTTACTCCCCCTTATCTAACTCTTACACTACACGGACTGTGCTCATTTGCTATGTGACAGTGAGATTCACTATCCTACCACTCATTTACATAGGATTGCCTACTAATGCTTAGTTACATGTCTTACACTCAGCTTCCCCCCTTAGCAACCACTAAACGGTGGCCATGTTGTTTTTAGTCTGCTAGTCCCTGCATTGTAAATCCATGCATTGCATAAAACCCACATTTGTGGGTTTAAAACCTTTATTTTTATGTTTTATATAGCACAGCCTGTTTGCGCGGGGCTGCGCTGCATTTAAACATCGCCGATCGCCGAAAAAAAAAATATTTATTTTCATGTTTGCATCAGGCTACCATGCCAATGGCCATATATTTGGCCATTGGCATGCTGCCTGACACATATGCACACTTTATTTGGAGCTGACATGGCTCCATTGTGTTATTTGCAGAAACGTACTCAGTTGTCAACTGAGTACATTTCTGTACCTAACACGACTCTTACACGGGTTGGTTTCAGCTTCGTGGATCACTAATCTACCTCATTTGCATGCCTTTCGGCTGCAAGTGAGGTCATTAGCATATCCACTCCCTGCCCGTGTAAGAGACATTTTAGTTGGTCTCTTACACAGTATTTCGGGCTGTTCCTGGATCACTATGGCTGCATGGAGTCTTACACGACTCTTAGACTCTGTGCAAGCCATCGTGAATCCTGCCCAAAGACTTGTACCTGGTTAAAAGGGTTTTTAGGGCCTTACACTTCTCCTTGTACCCTAAACCATCGCTTCTGTTGTCCTCCCAATGTCTACTACTGTTAGTAAAGGATGAGTTCAGCCAACTGTTAAAATCCATGTCCTGATATTTGTGAAAAAAATCTTTAGAACCAACTCGATCTGCTGGTTCTTTGTTTCTTTGACTAGAAACCCCAGTGCGAACACCCTGACGATTGGATCGCAACTCAGTCTCCTTCAACTCTGTTCTCCTATTCATCATGCACACATCTGTCCCAGCATCTGATGTCACTTCCATTTCCCCTCTTGCCGACGGACTACACTGTGCACATGGTATTTCTTCTCTTGAGTTGGAAACTGGGGAAATATCTATTTGCGAATGGTTTTGAATAACTTTAATAAGTTCTGCCAAATGACTGCTGCTATCCATAGTGTAGACGATAATACCACAAGGTGGGTGAAAAACAAATCCAGTGTCCGATAATTAAAAAATGGAGACTCCTCGAAACCGAACTACTGAAAAAACAACAAAGAACCGTTCACAAATAGAGCGACAATAGAAAACTCACGGTAGTGCAGTTACAATAAAGACTGACTTCCTGAATATAAACGTTTCACCAACACCACGTCCAGAAACTCCAAAATAGCGTCACAATACTTCTTTATTAAACAAATACATGTAGATTGAGCACTTTCATCTCCCAACTGGAGACCTCATCAGAATCAGGTACCAACACTCACAATGTACTTTATTTACATCACTTAAATAAACCAATCACCACAAGCAAACAATTGATCAATAAAACAATTAAACAGTAAACGTTGTATGCTAAGCGCAATAAGTGGCTGACCATCATAAGTTAATTAAAACATCCAGCTATACTCCTTGTGTAAAACACATATATAGCATGAAAGACATTTTATAATCACATATTATATGTAAAATTCTGTACAAAAATATTTATGTAGGAATGCATATGTACATATGTTTGTTAAAAAATACTTGTAAATATATACTCTTTTAAAAAACATCTTTCAATACACATAATAAATATATTAAATATAAAAAATAAATCTACTTAACTAATGTTCTTTAATAAAAATGTATATATTGTAAATATAAATATAAAAATATAAATATAAATATGTATAAATAAGTAAAAACAATGTAATTATATAAATACCCACAAGTTATGAGAATTTATCACATGAGACAACTGTATTGCCACAATTAAAAAATGTGTTATATATTTCTATTGTATATATATTTTTATGTATGTTTTTTAGGATCATTGGATAATACTTTAAGGGCTGGTATAATGGATATATGGCCATTCAGACCCTTGCCACTACAGGCATCAAGCCTGAGATGCCATATCATCTCCCTATATGCTACTTTTGTCTCCCAGTCACCCCCCCCCATCTAACTGGTCCACGACCTCAACCACCCAGAATTTAAAATTGGCCCCGTCACATGTTAAGGAATGTCTGTATAGTACATTATTTTCATTTTTACGATTTATATCTCTCATATGCCCGTATATCCTTTTTCTCAAGTGACGTTCCATTTTACCAATATAAAAACCCCAACAGGATTTACAGTATACTAGGTATACCAACCCCTTGGTATAACAACTGCTGTATTTCTTGGACTTCAATGTAATATTTAAACTAGGTAATGTAACTGTTTTTTCCCCCGCTATGAATGGACACTGGGGGCATCTACCACATCTAAAAGTACCTATTTTGTTTAAAACTGTTTCTCCTTGATTTGTATATTTATTTTTTCAAAGATATTTTTTATATTATAACCTCTCTTATAACTGTAGGTTAATTTATTTTGGAAAATCGTACTTCTCATAGACACTGTTTTAAACAAATCCCATGTCTCATTAATACATTTCTGTAACCACCCTATATTCCGGTAATATGTAAGACTCAAATAGGGTAAACAGGAACTCTTCATTTGGTGTTAGTGGTGGCTCTGTGGCAGCCCCCCTCCCCATACTCATCCAGTCACTAATCATTGCAGCTGCTCTGCTCCATGCAAATGTGATTATGTCAGTGGCCCTATGACACACCTGTTCATATGTCCAGCCATGGCCACCCACACCATTAACATTATCAACAATCTGCCATAAAATTTGCATTCTGTGTGGCATATCTCTCTGTCCCCTTTCAAGCAGGAAGACACCATATTGCCTAAAAGCGTTGATGATAACTTCGTTTTCAGCATCAGTGAAGGGTGGTCTTTGAGGACTGAGATGCCTGGCATAGTTCTAGGTGTCCTAAAAGACAACAGAAGGATAATACTCATAAGTATCACATAATTACAAATAAATGTTCCTAAATAAAACAAAAAAAGGTAGCTGTGATGATTTGAGGTATTGGCAGCTATCACAGGAGAAGTAGGGCAGTGGATGTGTAACATATACCAGCACAGCTAGCTGGAATTTTGCAAATAATTATATGCCATTTGCATATCAAACTAATTTGTACAGATGTTTGGAATGAAAAATGTATTTGTAGTGCTGCTTATGTTAAAAAAAATGTATCAATAGTGTGTCCTGCTGGGCAGAAAAGAAATGTACATGAATTATTGAAACTGTTTATATTGTAACAGAGGATACTGGAAGAGAAGAGGTTAATCTTAATTCACCTGACTTTGAGATATAGTAAGAAAATTAAATTACTGGGCCTAGGCTATAAAGATGTTATCTCACAGTTTTGAATGAAGCCAGCATTTTGAATGAAACCAGAGATGCAATGTCTGCAAGATGACAAGATATGTGTGATGTCATTTCTGTACAGAAATAATGTTTTAATATTAGCTGAGACTAAAGTCTCAGGGCAGTCTGTTTCTTGGAGCCTGACATAGAAGGATCCCTCACCTACTTTATCATGCCTTGCTCTAGTAAGTGACCAGGGATAGCAATTCTCTAACTCAATTAGGTGAATATAGTGAGATTACTTAAGTGCTGTTTTTCTGTTTTCTGTAAATGTGTGAATTTTTCCAGCTGTGTTATTTTTAATATTTCCTGTGATTGAATCTCTGTTCTCTACTGTAAATAGATATTTCATATGTTCATGTTATTTATTATTCATTATTAAATATATTCAAAATTTTCATTGTTTATATTTTAACATTTAAGAGTATTTATATCTACTTATGACATTGTGACCACACCTGAAAGCCTGGCTGTGTGATCAAAATTACCATTCGTATTAATATTAATTTCACTTAGTATAATTGCGTACTCTTGCAAAAGCCTTAGAGTAACTGGCTTTGGGGTGTCTGGTGGCAGGGTAACTACCTTATAGTCTGGGCAGAAGGGGGCATAGCTAAATCTGTGCCAGCCTTTCCTAGGTGTGTGTGTGTGTGTCAGCTACTTTTGAGCAAGGGCACAAAGCACTGGTTTCACAGCTGAGATCCTGGAGGACTTGGCTTGAACACTAGGCTGAGGACTTAACTCAACAGTTGTGCCACTGTGGAACCTTACTGGAGACCTGGGGAGACAGAGAGAGAGAAACCCAGACCCTGGGCTGAGTGTGTTCCCTGTGTGCTCTTAAGAAAAGTTGTGTTTGATGCAGAAAGTACATCTGGAAATACTGGGTGCATCCATTTTTGTTCCAAGTGAACATCCCTCTCCAGTGTCAGTGGTGAAGACTCAGCCTCCTTGATTACTGGCCCAGAGTGGGGACATCACAGTAACATTGAGGTATTACCCACTTGAGAAACATAAAACAACATAGAGATCTGAAATACAAACAGGCTGAATGCAACAAAATGAGAGTAACAACAGCAACATATCCTTGTTTATGTCATAACAGAAATGCAGTTTTGCTCCCCCTGAAAGAACAGGTAAATGGCACATTTTGCTAACAAGCCATCTTTGAAATGCTAAAAGTGCTATCAAATTAACAGTGCCTAAAACATGTCTACAGATTTATGACAGAACATTTTATTTTAAGGTATTGCCAATCATGCATACCTGTGAAATTCATTGACAAACATGCCCATGGCATCAGTACTGCATAAAAATAAAAGTGTAAAAGTCTGTGCTTCAGATTTTTCTTAATTATATTCAGCATTTGCAGTATGTAGCCGACAAAATGCAAGCTTACCTTCTCACGTTTGGTAATCCTCTGTGCAGATATATCCCAGATATATCGTAATAGCCTGTGTTTTCTGTGTTTCCAAAGTCTCCCCTCCTCCTTTTTCCTAGCTTTATGGTAGTTGCCTCTTTATAAGGTGTAGATTCAGGGCTGTTAACATGGGGAAGATGCAAATGAGGTGTGAACTCATTAGAATTGTTGAATCCCAAATACTTGGCTCCATCTAACAGATGTAAATATATTGCAGGAATTCCTTCAGTGTTTTTAATTGAATTCCAACAGTGAATGATTAAAGAGTTGGGAGAAGGAAAACAGAACAGCACTGCAGGCTGCCCTACATCAGTGGGTGTTTCAGGTTAGCCCTACAAAGTGTTAGATGTTAGATGTAAGGCTGGAAATGTAAGTAAACAGCACACAATTCACAAGTTCTGTTCATTAACATCCAACCTCCCCTTCATGTGTTGTCAACTGCATATATTATTTCCATTTAATATTCTCAAATATTTTAAGGCCAATGATATAGAATGGCTTACAGACTACATGTCTCAGATTACTTAGATAAGAGTAGAATGACCACCAAATGCAAAGAGGTAAGATAAGGTAGTATATTTGCAAGCAATAATCATAACTGGTTATGCGATCACTAAGTGCACTACATACAAAAATAATAAATGTACAAATAACAGTTGCATGGTTTCGTATTACTGAAGATAATGTTGCAGTTGGCTGCATGCAAAATTATTCCAGTTCCTTGCTGCAAAGCTGTTTGTGTGGCAAACTGGCATGACACCCTTCCTGTGTTCTGAAGGTTCATTGGAGTGACAGCTCAAATCCAGATTTATGTAGAAATGCCTCATGTGAACTAACATTATCTAGTGTGTATGTCATAGATTGATTTTCCTCATTTCAACTATTTGTTCATTTTTTCTTTTTCTTTTCTTTACTTTCTAGTTTTTCTTGGGGGGGGGGCAGTGTTTGTGTGATGTGGGACTTACCAAAATCACAGGAAAAGGAGAAAATGAATATCAGGTTTGGCTTTGCTTACCTCATTTGCTTGAAGCACTGCAGTGTTCAAACTGGGCAACTGGACCACCCAGGAATCAGACAGAACACCTGCAAACAAGACCCAGAGAGCCAAAATTAGAAACTGGATACATTCAATTAATTCTGTTGGACACTGCGTAAACCCGCTAAGTGACGTTGCATGGTGGTTAACACACAGACCTTAAGAATGATTAGTAAATTAAGAAATGTCTTGTAACTAGTCCTGTGACAGCAGGTGTAAGTGTAGGGCTATAGTACAGATGGTCTGGGGTTCTAGTACAGGATGTGCAATGTTTTTTCTTACTGTTGTGACAGTGCAGTTTTTAGTAACCAACTGAATAATAGACAACTCATATTTCAACATTCTTGTGGCATCAGTTGTTAAGTATGGGGCTGCCATACACATGGTCCTGGGTTCTAAAACAGGATATTCCCTACACTTTTACAGTTGTTACACTTCCCATTATATTCACTCTCACTTATAACACTTTAGATAGTGGATCTGATATGAATTATATGTATGAAGGCTGAAACACCATTATTGTGTTTTCAGATGTATGATTGAGGGTATACTGTGTGCGATAATTCTGTAAGTATAATTCTGCTATCTGGACTTGTATGGGCTTCACATATGCCTAAGGCATATACACAACTGGATCTATATCCAATCATCATCAGGTCACACACATACATGTGTAATAGCTCATACTGTCACCTGTATTTATGTATGATTCCTGGACATGTCTGATCAGCACTTCTTCTGTAGCAAAGATGGAAAATCAACATTGTGGAAGAAAATTTTTGTCCCCAATGCCTAGGTTTGAATCCCACAGTGTAAAAATCAAATTTATTAGTGTATAAAGGTAAAAAACATATGTGTTAGGTCACTACATTCATGCCCCCAATGCATGGCTGCAAACCTAACTCACCTAACAGTTACCTTCCAATTTCCAATATATATTTCCAGGCTACATCAGTAGACAGTCCTCAAGCTCAGACCAAGTGTCAGATTCACCTTCCAATTGGGATTATTTAATTCATCACTGCTTGGCACTACTACTCTCCTCTTAACATCACACAAACATGGTGCTTGGGTTTGTGCCCTACCAGTAAATGCAATACCTGGAATTGGCAAGAAAGCATTGGTTTCCATTGCTCTAGTTCTGCTGGTAGACCTGGTTGGCATTAGTAGGGAAGGTGCCAGGTTTAGGGCACAGAGGTGGGGTGTCCAGGAGTCCAAGATATTTATTGGACTCCTGGTAACACACCACAACCAAAAACTTCTGCAGGGGGACTATTCTGGCTCCCAGTACAAGTCTAAGAAATAGAATAGTTTGGCCAGGCAGTATCCAGTGCCATTGATATCCCATGCACTGGAGAGCAATTTAGGCATAATTTTAATGACCTACAGAGGAGATAAAGGGATACTCCCAACCATTGGCTGGAGGAATTTGAGACTGTGGACATCCCACAGTAGTGTTAATAGGAAATAGAGAGAATACTTGTAAGACTTAGAAAGCTTAATATAGGCAAGACTGGTATGCATAATGCTGTTCTGTTATTTTTTGTTTTTTCCATTCGTCAGGGAGCATGAGTTCAATGTCTAGACCCATGTTGCTCATCTTGAGTAACTGAGAGAAGAAAGTGGTATGTATGCAGCAGAACAAAAGTGTTATTGTAGCATTAAAAGTTAAAGATAGCTTTTTTTGATATTTTATAGAGTTTTAGCAAATTGAGCTTGCATATCCCAACTGTAAAAGCAAGTATGCATGCATTAGTCTGTAGCACAGACCAATCGTGAGAATCCAATATTAGACTGTAGTCAGAGGTTGCGGGTTCAAATATCACAATTCACAACTATACAATACTGTTATTTCTTCAGTAATATTTACATTAAATTAAAAACTCTATAACAGTAGCACAAATGCCTTGCTGGAAACTGTAATCTGTATAATTGGAACAAGCATATATGCAATACATGCACATTTCAAGGAATAATTTCAGCAATCTGTAGCATAGTATGGATCTGTTCGGAGATATACTTAAATGTAATACTTAAGATAAAAGAGTGTTGTATAATTATATTAATGCACTGTATGTCACATATGATGGTACTAATTTTATCTCTTTTTTCTCTCTCACCACAACCATTATCTCTCTTTTTGTTTTCTGTTATGTGTCTTCAAAATGTCTCCATGTCATCCATGTGCACCACATCACTTAATGCTTCACAGCACAGCAAGCTAGGCCAGCCCCAGTGAATCAGTCTGCTCCCACTCCTCCGACTTCAGAACTGATCCCCAGCATGTCTGGGAGCCAACCTGGCAGCACTGCTTCTGCTGCCCCTGCACTACCTTTGTCTCCAGGTAGTCCTGCTAGCAACCTGGTGCAGTGGTACCCTCCAAGTGCAGTGGTGGCGGCACTGATTTCCTCACCCACAGCAAGTTGCTATGGATGGTGCATAGGGTCATGCACCACACCATTAGTGCATGCCTACGGCAGATGGAGAAGCTGCTTTCTCTCATGGTCCATAGGAGGAGGAGGGGAGACATCAATGATTCCAGCCAGCAGTGGAGTAAGGTGATAGAGATGACAGTCCAGTTGGTGATGACTCAATTCTCACTATCTCCAAGCTTGATGGGCATGGGCTTCCATTGTCCCTTCCCTCACCCCAATCATAGTGTCCCCCAACCTTTTGGGTCCATCACTGTCCCTGTCTCTTGACTTGTTTGTCTTGTACGTTTTCAATTGTTTCCTCACCTACCCAGCTTACCTGATCCAGACATACCGATGTCCCTTCCCCAACTTTCCTCTCTTACTAAAAAAAAAAAAAATGGGCACGTCCCACACAAAAAAATGTCCCATGCATAGCTCTCCATTTTGCACCTGTCTTCTTGACATGTTGATCTTTATTTTGATTCGGTCCAGTTGGCTATACAACATGATTGCATTGTGGTCACCACTCTTTGTGGAGGTGATAGTCCAAATTTCGTTAATATTCTGCACATATTTTCAATTTACATTATTAAAGAAATGGATGGATATGTTTCTTTCCTACCTCCATCCTACACATTCCTGTATTGCTTTCCCTTTATTCTTAATCTTGCTTGCTCCCCATTCCACCACTTTTCTATCTACTCCATTTTAACACCTTTGAGCTAGTCAAAAAATTAGAATCACACACCACACACATAAGTAGCAGAAAAAGCAATGGACCCCTTCTCTTTCTGGTTTCCATGTTTGTGCCGAGGTGCACATCATGCACCAATGTGCAGCAATGGTCAGAGGCAGAAAAATGCTGTGGTTACCTCTACCCAGTGATGCTTACACATAGCAACACATGTACTATATAGAATTCATGTCATTGCATTATCAATGTTTATTTGAAAGTTTTTAAAAGTATTATACACATCTGGATTCGAACCCAGTATCATCTGGGCTCAAAAAAATGTGTCATTGCATTTACAACTGCTGTCACAGAGTCAGTTAAGCAGCAGGTGTGTTTCATCAACATAATACTAACTTGCACAGTTTAGCAATGTGTCTCATGTTTGTGCACTGCTTAGCCTCTCGCAAACATGAATAGTTTTGGAAATGTGTATCTCACATGCACAAACCCTGTGCCAACCTTTGTGCAAACCTGCTACTCACCACACTATGGGAAGGAAAATATTATTATTATGTATTCCTGCTGTTAACTGTCCATTTCATGTCTATGACATGAAATTACATGTGGAAACATAACAAACTGAAGGCCCTATCTAACAATGTGTCACATATTTACAATACATCCATGTGTTGTGTCCCAACAAGCACTGCAACTCTGGTATCTCAGTACTTTTTCCACACATATATCACCTACACTACAGAAATTAATATCAAATATTGTGTGATATGCAATGCACATCAATCTGGTAACATGCAGAACTACAACTATTGACCCATAAGCCTAAAAATCCTTATCTGCAAGGCTAGGGAAGGAATCAACATGGACCTTATCAGCAGAGACATAGGTGACCTTCAATACACTTAACCTGACTCATTTTTGGTTTTCTCAAGGGTAGATATTGCTTATTAAATGTAATGGACTTCTTTGGTACTTTCTCAAAGACCTGATTGAGGTATAACAGGACATACCACCTATGATGAGTTATCCAAGGCCTTTGCTACTATCCCCCATTCATGTATCATAGAGAAAATCTCCCATCTGTGAATTAACCCATACAATACTAGATGGATAGCCAAGTGACTCACTGACAGAACACACACTGTCAAAGTTGGGGACTGCACCTCCACCACTAGACAACTTACCAGTGGAATACCACAAGAATCTGTGCTGGTCCCTCAACTGTTTGGAAATGTTTTCTCTGAAGCCCAGGCAAAGGTAGATGGCTTGTGATTTACCAAGTTTGCAGATGTCTGTTAACTGGATGCAGTCATATATAGTTCCCCAGTGATGGTAACAAATTTAAAAAGGGGCTGACACAGGCAAATGATTGGTGCCAAACTCACCTTAAAGCAAACAATATCTCATTGTCCCCTTTGGCAATGAAGCACCCCTGCTAATTATGATATACATAGTACTCCTCTAAGATCAAACACAGTGTTGCAAGACTTGGGAACATATGTTGATAGCAATCTACACTTCAATCACTATGTGTCCATAGTGATGAGACACACATTCTACATTGTGCACCTCATAAATAAGGCCATCACATCCAAGACCATGGAGGTCATAGCGTTGCTGTATTCTACCCATATCAGACCACTAATTGAGTACAATGTTACCTTCTATCTGTATTTAACAAGACACCTGCAGCAACTGGGGAAAACACAGAGATTTGTGACAGGGAGAATCTAGGGCCTCCAGAACATGACATACATAGAAAGACAGAAAGACCTGTCACTGTACTTAGTATCATGCAGGCTGCTGAGAGATGACCTATGCCTGACCTACAGAGCAGTCTCAGACCATGCCTTACTGGAAATGCTGGACATCTGCAAATCAAATGGGACAAGAATAACTTGCTTCAGGGATCTCAACCTAGCCTGTGACATAAACAGAACATGCTGGTGAGATAGATATATCTCCCAGTAATTGACACTCATCTGTAATAGGCTCCCACTATGTATGAAGCAGTTTTCCTTAATAAACCTGTTCAAGAGCAACCTTGACATCTGGATGGGTGATTGAAAATTCACCCTTGGGGTGGTATCTATGTCCCTCATAGACAGGCTCAGTTGGTGCTGCTCACAAAATCACTCAGCTAACAATGACCATTGAACTATGCTCTGTAAGGGTACTTGGCATTTTTTACACAACTAGGCTTGTAAACACCCTAGGGCCATTAGGCTAGTAACCTCCTACGAACCTGTGAAGCTATGAACCTATACAGGCCTTCCAACATTTTCTCTCCAACACAGCCTGCTGATGTCATCCACTATATGTTGACCTGCAGTCTTGTAAAAGTCAAACTCATGCAGTGATGCTTACATAAAGTACTGAGTTCTGCATTCTAAGCACCTAGATAGATAGGGTTTCTGTTTTCATTACAGGCAAGTGTGTGTGTGTGTGTGTGTGTGTGTGTGTGTGCATGTGTGTGCGTGTGTGCGTGTGTGCATGTGTGTGTGTGTGTGTGTGTGTGTGTGTTTCATACCCCTCAACCTCTTAGAGCAAGAAATTTGGACAAAGCCATAAATAAAAGTGGGACAAAGGCCCCAAAATAGGGACAATGTTTAAATATTGCTCTTACAAGCTTAGAAAGCTGATAGAATAACATGTTTTGCATTAGCATGAATTTTCTGAAGGATATGGAGTCTGACACTCAAATGTCTGTCATTATTTTCTAACTTCAATCTTTAATGATTTACCACTAATTTGCCAGAAGACCACAATTTTATGAAAAAGAGACCACAAATATTAGGCCAAAATTTGGACATTCTGCAAAGCTGAGAGGTATAGTGTGTGTGTGTGTGTGTGTGTGTGTGTGTGTGTGTGTGTGTGTGTGTGTGTGTGTGTGTGTGTGTGTATACGTGTGTGTGTGTGTATGCATGTGTGTGTGTGTGTGTGTGTGTGTGTGTGTGTGTGCGTGTGTGTGTGTGCGTGTGTGTGTGTGTGTGTGTATGTGTGTGTGCATGTCTCTAGATAGAAAAGCAAAAGTGTGTATCCTACAGGTTACTGTTCCACTGCCATGGATTGACAGTACTTACAAATCCATTTTATGCAGGCTTCCTAACATCTTTTCTCCAACATGGCCTGCAGATGACCTTGTAAAAGTCAGACTTATGCCATGGCAGCTTGCGTAAAGTATTGAGTTCTGTAGTCTGTATACTTAGGTAGGGGCTCTGTTCTAACTGCACTCAAGTGCGGGCACTCGTGCGCATGCGCATGTGTGTGTCTGCTTGTCCTCTTGCTTGACATTACAGAGAGACTTTTACACCAGCATATGGTACACTGCTATTGCCATATTCTCCTCAAAAGACACGGCTGTTGTCATCAGCTATAAAGTATTGTCTGAGACACCCCAAGCCAGACTTAAGCTGTGGCATTTGCCTTAAATACAGAGGTCTGTAGTCTGTGTACTTCTATTCTCAATGCAGTCAACTGTGTGTGTGTGCGTGTGTGTGTGTGTGTGTGTGTGTGTGTGTGTGTGTGTGTGCGTGTGTGTGTGTGTGAGTGTGTGCGTGTGTGTGCGTGTGTTTGTGCTCTTGCTTGGTATTACAGAAGCCTTTTGCACAGTATGTGGGACATTCTTATTAGCATATTTTCCTCAACAGACACTGCTGGTATAATCAGCTCTATCTGATTTGTGGATATGCACTATTGTCACCTCATTCTATATGATACAGATTACAGTGACATGGATTTCAGTCTATCCACATAGATCATGGCGTGGTTTGTAGGCCCTGTGTTTTCTTGATGAGAAAGCCCTGTGGTCTTTCCAGCTGCTGCATGTGTCTGGTGTTCTGATGAGGATTGACTACAGTGCTGCCATACAATCCTAAGATCTGAATATGATGGCATGACTTATGATGTGCACAACACAGGCTTTCAGTACCAGCATGGACTTGTTACCTACATGTTTTCCCAGTGCTTGCATCACTGGGTTTCAGCATAGCAGGAATGCTGTCAATGTTGTAATTAGCATGGACTTCCACTTTTCAGAAGGACAACATAATGACACATTTCTGCATTTAGGTTTAGATTGTGTGGCTTTGTCACCAGTCATTTGTCTGTGATAGCTCCTCCTGTCATATGTTATCATCATTGATGGACTCAATTATTCCACCCAATATGCAAGAATCGGCAAACTTGGTAAGCCAAAGGACATATACTTTAGCCTGAACTGTCAAGAAATAAGTGCAAACAGTAAAGGGCCAAGCGCATATCCCTGGGGTTGGCAGTGGTGACAGCTCTACTGGTACAGGTTTATTCACCAATTTTCACAGTATGTGTTCTGTTGATCAGCTAATTGGTTACCCACCTAGTGATGTAAGGGTTAATCCCCAGCTGTAAGCATTTCTCAAAGATACCTCCATGGAGAGATTGTGTCAAAACCTTAGGCCAGATCATGATAGGCCTTATGCACTGTTTTACCTTTATCCAGGCCTATCACACAGAATCAGTTGGCTGTGAAAACATCACAAATTGCCTATGGCATGACTTACCACATACATTTTCCTGATACTTTTGAATACACACTTCAACACACCATCCATATGGGCTATGTTCTAGCAGAATGGTGTACATCAACATGCATCCATGAGAATTGGAGCGATAACACCTGATGCATGCATGTATAGACACATCCTGACTCTCCTCATCTGTGAGGTAGACTAGCATGTTATTGTGGACTTTTTCTAAATGGATGCTAGTAATATCATGGCTGTGTGCAACAGACCTGTGTGAGTTGTTAATGATACATCATGTCTGTTACATCTGATATATGTCCTCAAAGATGTCATTGAGGGCATGCATGACAATAACATTATTACAGTGAGAAACTTGACCAAGTCAAGGCATTTGACACAAATCCACACTGCAGTATTCAATCAACACTGTCAGATGTGACCATAAACAGCTATATCACCAAGTGGGTAGACCAGTGTATCACATATATGGCATCTCAGTATGTCAAAATGTGTGAAGTGACATATATTTCAGGTCCAGTGATCAGGTCCATACATCAGGGCTGTCTGCTAGGCCTTTTCCTGTCCATTAATTGTTTAAGTGATGTGAATCACAGATGACATACACATTCTGTATGCATACAGCTACCTGAAGGACTACAGATTGTGTATGTGACAATGTGTGGTATTGCCAGCTATGCTGGGAGAAGTAGGTCAGTAGATGTGTAACATATGCCAGCACAGCTAGCTGGAAATTTGTAAAGGATTACATGCTATTTATATATCAAACTGATTTGTACAGATGCTTGTGTCAAAATGTATTTGTGAAGTTGTTAGTGTTAAAGAGGTTCCAACAGTGTGTCCTGCTGCACAGAGGAAGACATATATATGTATTATTGTAACTGTTGAAATGTATATATTGTAACAAAGGATACTTGAAAAGAAGGGGTTAATTTCAGTCCAACTAACTTTAAAAATAGTTTGAAATTAAATTGCCAGGCTTAGGCCTTAATGATTATATCTTACAGTTCTCAAGATAGGTAGAGACAAAAGGTCTGTACTAGGAAGTTTTTTGTATTGTCTTTGGGATGAACTAATTGCTACTCTGAAAGGGTGGAGGTTTGAAATTGTTTTATGACTTCCAAAAGCTGCAGCAGATCTTAGCAAACTTCATGCATGTGTATTATTGACACATATGTGCTAAATCATGGCATCTTCTAACCAAGGGGGTAGAATGGGAATCAGAAGTCAAATGACCAGATGAATGTGATGTCATTCTATAATCCATCACTATTAATGACGTTTTAATATTAGGTGAGACTGAAGTCTCAGAGCACTCTGTTTTTGGAACCTGAAAAAGAAGGAAGACTACTCACTTACTTTATCTTGCCTTGCTCTAGTAAGTGAACCTGGGAATCAGATCAGTCAGGAAAAATAGTGAGATTACTATTTTTCTGTATCTGTGTGAATCTATTCATTTGTGTTATTTTAGTATTTCTTGCGAATGAAAATCTGGTATTTATTGTAAATAGATGTTTAGTATTTTCATTTTCTTTTATTATTTATTATTAAGTATGTTTAAACTTTTCATTGAGGCTGGTCCTTTAGAGAATATTTTAAACATTGAGAGGACTTATATCTATTCAATGACTCTGTGGCCACTCCTGAAATTCTTAATTTTTTAGCCAAACACTATAATTTATATTAATATTAATTTCACTCAGTATAATTTGATACCATTGCAAGAGCCTTAGATTAGCTGGCTTTGGGGTGTCTGGTGGAAGTGTAACTACTTATAGACTGGGTAGATCTTTTGACCCCATAAACCATATATACAAATATGGGCATGTTTTTCGTGTGTGTGTGTGTGTGTGTGTGTTTGTGTGTGTGTGTGTAAATCAAATCTCAAAGTGTGTGTGTATGTGTGTGTGTGTGTGCATGTGTGTGTGTGTGTGTGTGTGTGTGTGTGTGTGTGTGTGTGCACATGTGTGCGCGCACGTGTGTGTGTGTGTGTGTGTGTGTGTGTGTGTGTGTGTGTGTGTGTGTGTGTGTGTGTGTGTGTGTATGTGTGAGCTGCTTGGAGCAGGGACACAAAGCACTGGTTTCACAGAAAGAATGGTAGAGGACTTAGAGGACTTGGCATGGACACTCAGCTGAGGACTCAATTCTATAGCTGTGCCAGTGGGGAATCTTATTGGGATTCTGGAAAGAGAGGGAAAACCAGCCCCCTGACTGAGTGTGCTTCCTGTACGCTCTTAAGGTAAGCTGTGCTTGATGTAGAGAGCTGTATTTGGAAATACTGGTTGTATTCATTTTTGAACGCCCCTCTCCAGTGCCAGTGATGAGGATTCAGGCTCCTTGATTACAAGCCTTGTGAAGGGATGTCACAGTGGGTAATCATTGATTTCAGCTGTGATATTAGTATAATACAGACAGTATCAACACATGCCAAAGACTGCCAAAGACTGCTGTCACAGCCATGACAACAACTGCAATGACAAGAAAACATGAGAGGATTTGTTAAGTCAGGAAAACAAATACACAAGTCAAGTATAATGTGGATATCACATCTATAGTCAGACCAACAGATATGTGATCTGTGTCCTAGGGTAAATGGTAAGTGGAACATCCACCAGCATGGTCACAGTGCTGACCACTCCCTTGTTTGTAACACAAGTACTGACTATATGAAGGACATCCACATCAAAGGCCATAATACCTCCAAAGTTCCCAGCCTTCATCACAATACCTGAATACAATGCACCCTCCTTCATGTACCTGCCTATATGTCTTCTACTGATGTGTAACTGAGGTATACCACGTTCATCACTTTGAGCTGTTGCACAGTGTATTGGCCATACATAGCGTGATGTCCCATTTCTTGGCCAGTCATCGAGGAGCCTGAATCCTCACCCCTGGCACTGGATTGGGGCATTCACTTGGAACAAAAATAGATACACCCAGTATTTCCAGATACAGCTCTCTGCATCAAGCACAGTTTCCCTTAAGAGCACACAGGAAACACATTCAGGTGAGTGGTCTTCCTTCTTTGTCAGGTACCAAAAATTGTGTGCTCTGAGACTTCAGTCTCACCTAGTATTAAACATTATGTTTAGTGATGGATTACAGAATGATATCACATACATCTGGTTATCTGATTTCTGGTTCCCTTCTTCCCCCCTCAGCTAGAAGCTGTCAGGATTTAGCACATATGTGTCAATAACAGACACACAGAACCTTGTGAAGATCTGCTGCAGCTCCTGGAAGTCATAAAACAATTTCAAACTTCCACCCTTCCAGAGGAGCAATTAGTTCACCACAAATGACAATGCAGGAAGCTTTCCTGTACAGACATTTTTTTCTCTGGCTAGATCGAGAACTGTAAGATACAATCTTTCTGGCCTAAGCCAGGCAATTTAATTTCAAACTATTTTCAAAGTTTGAGATTAATCTTTTGTCTTCCAATATCCTGTGTTAAAACATATACATTCAAACAGTTACAATAATGCATATATATTTCTTTTTCTGTCAATCAGGCCACACTGTTGGTACATTTTTAACACAAGCAGCTTTACAAATACATTTTTCAACACATGCATCTGTACAAATCAGTTTTTTATATGAATGACATATAATGCTTTACAAAATTCCAGCTAGCTGTGCTGACATATGTTACAAATCCACTGTCCTACTTATCCTGGCATAGCTGGCAATACCTCATATCATTACATCATTACCCTTTGAAGACTCAAGCTAGTTTTTCAAGTGACCCTTGATAAACATTGCTTGAGAGGAATGAGCCTATCTGGGAATGCATTATCCCAAATCCTGTCTTGAGAGACCATCTGGATTGGCATTGCTAACCCCACTATGGTGCTGCACTGTCATATCATATGCCTGCAACCCTAGGCTCCACCTTAACAACTTGGCATTTTGCTGGCTGGCTCAGTGTAGCCATGTTAAAAAACTGTGGGCTATAACTACAGTGAATTTCCTTCCGTACAGATAAGGTTGAAGTTTCTGCAGTGCCCATACTATGGCTAAACATTTTTTTTTCTACAGCTGCCTAACATTCATCCCTAGGTTTGAGTCTATGGCTGAGATATATCACTGGGTGCTCTTTTCCCTCTGAAGAAAACTGGCTGAGTACAGCCCCCACCCCATGGTTCAAAACATCCACCTGCACAATAAATTCTTTGCTGTAATCTGGACTGGCTAACACAGTAGGGCCCTCCCAAAGCCCCTTTAAGCTTTTGGAATGCCTGCTCGCAGGCTGGGGTCTGCACTTTGTCTGGCCTGTTTTTCCTTGTCAGGTCTGTGAGGAGAGCAGCTATTGTACTATAATTTGGAACACATTTTCTGTAGTACCCCACTT
Organism: Protopterus annectens; assembly: GCF_019279795.1. Lineage (NCBI taxonomy): Eukaryota > Metazoa > Chordata > Ceratodontiformes > Protopteridae > Protopterus > Protopterus annectens. The sequence continues at coordinate 1,856,452,889 of NC_056735.1, read as the reverse complement.
TCCCCAAGAATGCCCTCACTTGCTTTTTGGTAACAGGAGCAGGCCACACCTGAATGGCTTCCACCTTGGCATGTTCTGGCCTGATCTTGCCACTCCCTACCATATGTCCCAGGCAGTGGAGGGGACCTCTGCAATACCCATCTGACACTTAGTGGACTTAATGTTCAACCCTGCCCTTTGCAGTCTGTCCAGGACGTACAAGACATGCTAAAGGTGCTCATGCTGGGAATGGCTGTAAAAGGCAATATCATCCAGGTATGCAAGCACATAATCTCATGCTCATGCTCAGATATGATCTACCAGTATCTGGAAGGTTCCTGGGGCATTTTTCATCCTAATGGGCATCTTTGTGAACTCATACAATCTGAAAGCAGTCAAAATGGCTGACCTGTCTCTAGAAGTGGGAGTCAAGGGCACCTGCAAGTAGCCCCTGGTAAGATCACTAGTGGTCAGATACTTAGCCTCACCCAGCTGCTCTAAGGCTTCATTGGTCTTAGGAATGGGGTACGCATCTGACTCTGTGTGACTATTTAGTTTCCTGTAGTCCACATAGATCCTGGTGCTGGCATCTTTCTTTGGTACCAGCACCACTGGGGAGGCCCACAGACTGTTGGATTCCTGGATTACTTTCACTTCTGACATTTCTTGTATCTCTTCCCTCAGAGTCTGTCTGACTCACTCAGGCACCATGTAAGGGTTCTCCTTGGTAGGTCTTTGGGGTCCTGTATCCACATGATGCTGCACCAGGTGGGTGCCCCCAAACTCCTGTAACATTGCTCATATTTCTCGAGCCTGGGTAGGGGATAGTCACTGGGATATTGCTACCCCTTCCACCGAGGTGTCAGTCTGAGTCTCACTGGTGAGATCCATCACCAGATCCCCCTCAGACTTTTCCTGCCATTCACTGCAAATACTCAGCACCAGGACCTCCCTATCATGGTAAGGCTTCATCATGTTAATGTGGTACAAGTTGTGCCCCTGCCTCCTGTCTAGCAGTTCTACCATGTAGTTAACATCACTGACCTTCCATACCACTTTGAAGGGTCTCTCCAAAGCTGCCTGCAGCTTATTTTATCTGACAGGGATGAGAACCATAACCTACTGTCTCACAGCACACTCTCGGGTTCAAACATTCCTGCCATACCAGACCTTTTTCTGTATGTTACACTCCTACCAGGTTCTCCTGGGCCAAGCCCATGAGTTCCCTAAGCCTTATCCTGAGGTTTAGGACATATGCCACAACAGACTCCTTGTGGTATTCACACTCACCCTCCGACTCATCACAAATCAAACCTAAAGGCTCCCTCACCCTATACCCATACAGCAACTCAAAGGGTGAAAAACCTGTGGATACTTGAGGTACCTCACTGTATGAAGACAGCAGATGGGGAAATGTTTGTTCCACTCTTTTTTAAACTGGTTGGCAAATGCCCGTAGTATGATCTTTAATGTAGAGTTTAACATCTCTACAAAACCATTAGTCTAAGGATTGTAGGGGGTGATTTTTAGGTGCTTCATCCCACAGCACTCCCACAGACAAGCCAGCAGGTCTGACATGAAATTGCCATCTCTGTCAGTCAGTATTTGTCTTGGTAAACCTACCCTGCTGAAAATCTCTAACAAAGCATTTGTCACCTTCGCTGCCTCAATGGAGGATGGAGCCACTGCTTTAGGTTATCTAGTAGCATGATCTATTACCACCAGGATATACTTCTTCCCTGTGGAGCTTGGCATACTCAGAGGCCCCACAATATCCATGGCTACCCTCTGAAATGGCTCCTCAAGCACAGGCAAAGTCATCAAAATAGTCTTAATTTTGTCTCCTGCCTTGCCTCCTTTTTGGCACTGCTTAAAGGCCCTGCAGTACCCTGTTACATCCCTTGCAGTCCCAGTCCCATAAGAGTTCTGTATAATATGTTTCTTGGTACACTTTATGCCCATATCACCTGCAAAAGGAATGTCATGGGCTATGGCTAGAAGTGCCAGATGGTAGGCTCTAGGCACTACCAACTGCTGTATTACCTCACCCTCTAGCGCACCCTCAGGTGTCCACTTTCTATACAGTAACCCTTTGTTCCAGTATACAGACTCCCTTTTTCCTTGAGAATCAGTCACCTCTCTAGCTATCTCCCTAAAGCCTCTTATTGTAGGGTCAGAGAGTTGAGCCAGTCTCAACTCTATCTTTGTAACTCTTCCTGGTTCCCCTTCCACAGGAAGTCTTGTATCCTCTGACAGCAGTGCCTCACTGTCAGCCTGGGTATTAGGGTCTATATTATAACAACAAATGATCAAATGATTGAATGTTGTTATATCAAACTCAAAAGTTAGAATTCACAACACATCGAACTACCAGAACAGCAATTTTTTCCCAGGGTAAAAAATCGCTGTTCCCAAAAAAGCAAAAAAAAAAAAAAAAAAACACATTCAAACATTACATAAAGTGGAGGGCTTCACCCCCCCCCACACCCCTGATATGGGGGGCTATGCCCCAACCACCCCCACTTAAATATACCAACTCTGAGATTGCACTACAGTGCTGAAAATGGCAAACTGACAGAAGCGGCCAAGCAACTTCTTTCCCAGGGAAAGAATTTGCTTATATGCCACTTCATAATTTTTCATTTTTGACATTTGAAGTTCATCCAAGAAGCATTTGACAAAATGCGTCTTTGGTCTTCTGATAGGAACCCAGGTATTACCACTCACCTCTGGCCTTGCAGTCACTCTGTCCAAGGGAACATCAGCACCGACCAGCAGCTGTGGCTCATCTTCAGGCTCACTGCTACAGGCTTGCTCTCCCTGAAATAGCTACCTCACCAGCCCTGGCTTTAGGTGTGAGATCTTTCTGGGTCTCCCCAAGGTTGCCAGACCAACATGACTGTCTCCAAGTCTGACTGTGTGTAACTGCATGCACACAAGGTACTGCATTATCAAAATAATTCCCTATCAAGACATCTGCAGGGATATCCTCAAAAACACCCATTTGCTTGCTTTTTTTCAACCCTCCCAGTCAAGGTGAACTCTAGCCAAAGGCATTTGGAATGGAGTCCCTCCTAAAGCTCTGACTTAAGTGGACTTCCCAAGTAAGTACTGTTCTGCTTTAACCACTGCGGGCTTCACAGTTGTCATGTAAGAGATTGTGTCTCTCATAGCAGTGCCCTGTTTTCTATCCACTAAGATAGGATATAACCTTGATAGTTTGGTACCCCTGTTGTCTCCAGACACCTTACCAATGGAAAACTGTTAAAAACTGTTGTGAAATGAAACTCTGAATGTTTACCTTGTGGCTGCTGAGAGTACACACACCTTTGGTGACAACTGCCTACAGGCTACAGAAGTTCATTTAATATCCCGCCATTGATCATGAATATGTGATGTTCCCACTCTGGGCCAGTAATCAAGGAGCCTGAATCCTGACAACTGGCACTGGAGAGGGATGTTCACTTGGAACAAATATGGACACACCCATTATTTCTAGATGCAGCTGTCTGCATCAAGCACAATTTCCCTTAAGATCATACGGGGGACACACTCAGTCCAGAGTCTGGGTTTCCTCCTGAGTCCAGATCCACAATAATACTCCCCACTGGCATAGCTATAGGGTTGAGTCATCAGCAGAGTGTCCAAACCAAGTCCTCCAGCACCCTCTCTCTGAAACAAGTGCTTCATGTCCCTGCTCTAAGTAGCTGACATACACACACTTTGAGATTTGATTTTCACACACACACATACACATATGCACACACGTGTGTGCGCATGCACACACAAACACACACACACACACACACACACACACACACACACACACACACACACACACACACACACACACACACACACACACACACACCTGGGAAAAGCTGGCACAGGTTACCTAACTATGCCCCTTTCTGCCTAGAATATAAGGTAGTTATCCTGCCACCAGACACCTCAAAGATGGCTACTCTAAGGCTATTTCAATGGCACTCAGTTATACTGAGTGAAATTAATGTTAATAAAAGTTATGGTGTTTGGCCAATGCAGTAAAGCTTCCAGGAGTGGCCACAGTGTCACCAAATAGATATAAGTCCCCTCAAAGTTTAAAATACTCTCTAAAGGACCAGCCACAATGAAAAGTATAAATATATTTAATAATAAAATAACATGATCATACTAAATATCTATTTAAAATAAACACTAGTGTTTCAATCACAGGGAATATTAAAAATAATACAGGTGGACAAGTTCACACAGTTACAGAAAAATAATAATTAACTATTCTCACCATATTTTCCTGACTGATTTAAAGAATTATTATTCCCTGGTTACTTATTAGAACAAGGCAAGATGAAATAGGTGAGGGGTCCTTCCTTGTTGGGTTCTAAAACAGAGTGCTCTGAGACTTCCGTCTCAACTAGTTTTCTTCTCCTTCTTTCAGCTTTTTCCCGGTTAGGGGTTGCCACAGTGGATCACCTGTCTACTCATGATTGGCAGTGGAGTTTTACAGTGTTGAGTTGCCAGCCCGGCGCCCAACCTTCCACAGAAGGCATGCACTCACACCTAGGGCCAATTTAGAGTTTCCAATCCACCTACAGCATGCCTTTGGGATGTGGGAGGAAACCCACACAACCACAGGGAGGACATGCAGACTCCACACAGAAGGCACCCCAGCCAAAGATTGAACCGGGAAACCTCTTGCTGTGAGGCGGCAACACTAACCGCTGCACCACTGTGGCCACACTTATGTCTCAACTAGTATTAAACATTATTTTTAGTGATGGATTACAGAATGGCATCACACACATCTGGTCATCTGACTTCTGTTTTCCACCCCCCCCCCTCCCACTAGAAGCTGTCAGGATTTAACACAAATGTTTCAATAATACATACACATCGATCTTTGCTAAGATCTGCTGCAGCTCCCAGAAGCCATAAAACAATTTCAAATCTCCTTCCTTCCATAGTAGCCATTAGTTCACCCCAATGACAATGCAGGAAGCTTCCTAGTACAGACATTTTGTCTCTGGCTACATTGAGAACTGTAAGATACAACTGTTATGGCCTCTGCCAGGTAATTTAATTTCAAACTATTTTCAAACTTTGAGATTAACCTCTTCTCTTCCAGTATCTTCTGTTAAGACACATACAATTAAACAGTTACAATACTGTATGTATATTTATTTTTATGTCCAATAGGGAACACTTTTGGTACATTTTAACACAAGCAGCTGTACAAATACATTTTTCAACACAAGCATCTATACAAATCAGTTTGATATACAAATGACATATAATTCTTTATAAAATTCCAGCTAGCTGTGCTGGCATATGTTACACATCCACTGCCCTACATCTCCTGGCATAGCTGGTAACACCTTGCATCGTAACACCTAGGTATTCTTTTTGTGGCATAAACATGATAGTCTGATGATGTGGAACACCAATCAAGTTGTTACACCAGATGCATCTGTGCTAACTGTTCTACCATGTAGTTAACACACTGACCTTACATACCACTTTGAAGGGTCTCTCCAAAGCTGCATGCAGATATAATGTGTGTGACAGTGTGAGAACCATAACCTATGTATATATATATATATATATATATATATATATATATATATATATATATATATATAGGTTCTCCTGGGCCAAGCCCATGAATTCCCTAAACCTTATCCTGAATTTCATATGTACCCATACAGCAACTCAAAGGGTGAAAAACCTGTGGATTCTTGAGGTACCTCACTGTATGAAGACAGCAGATGGGGAAATGTTTGTTCCATTTTTAAACTGGTTGGCAAATGCCCGTAGTATGATCTTTAATGTAGAGTTTAACATCTCTACAAAACCATTAGTCTAAGGATTGTAGGGGTGATTTTCTCTGTCAGTCAGTATTTGTCTTGGTAAACCTACCCTGCTGAAAATCTCTAACAAAGAAGTGCCAGATGGTATGTAACTCTTCCTGGCTCCCCTTCACAGGAACTCTGACAGCAGTGCCTCACACACAGCCTGGGTATTAGGGTCTATATTATAACAACAAATATATATATATATATATATCATACTCAATAGTTATAATTCACATACACATAGAACAGCAACCAGGGTAAAAATCTGTTCCCAAAAAAGCAAAAAAAAAAAAAAAAAAACACATTCAAACATTGTAACATAATGTCGCATACAGGTATAGCACTATCCCTCCTGACACTTCTAGCAGATGTTACAGTGCCAGGATAATATGTGTGATTACTTTCGTGGTGGGTGTATGTATCATAATAATTGTACAAGTGCGTCTGTGCAGAATCATCTCATATCAGTTTAAATCACATATGTTATGTCAAAAGCTTGAGATTACTAGTGGTGTTATTATGATATTACCAATTATTGTGGTTGGTTCTTTTAATGTTGTCCATGAGCCTTTACCTGTGTCCATCTTGCTGGAAACCTCTGCTGAGATTACACTCGTATTCAGGTATATCAGTTTGCACAGCTTCACAATATGTACGCTACCCCAATTGTATGTCAGATCCCTGATAGACATCCTCTGCATTATTCATGTAAGGATGCTTATCTCACTCAGATATCTTCCCCAATTGTTATGTCACCCTGTGTGACTGTCACATAATACACATTTTCACTGTGCAGTCCCTACTGTACCATATAGACATGTGAGTGGTGCTGCTGCTACAACCATCTTCCATTGACATGCCCTCATCTGCTGTACATTAGGTTGTTTCACTTGTCCTCTTTCCCTGTGTTCATTCCTACAGTTCATACCTACAATTCATCTGTGTGTCCCTATTCAATGCACATACTTCCCCATGTGTTTATTTTACATGGCACTGTTACAGATCATTTGCACAGCTTCAGTACAAAATGCCAGGAATGGGATATCACAATACTCTGCAGTGTAGATACACTGTCCTGTACTGTGTTTGGACCATGTTCTTAACAGTTATACCTCTCCACTGTCCAGATTTTCACAGAATGTCCAGATGTTTACCTTATCACATCTGTGGCTTTCTGCCATATCACTGGGATGATCTCAGGACTGATGTGACTCAGTGCATACATTTGAGCTTCATACTTCAAATCCTTCAGAACATATATCTTAACACAAACCCTGGTTATTCTAGTACATTTCTATAGGGTAAAAATGTCAAATATGTCCCTATTTGCCAACCATGAAACCTCAGTTAAACATGGTGCATGGCATGAATATGCATTGCATGCTGCTGCTCACCTCTCGCCATCGTGCACACATGTAAACTCCATGTAGTCTTTACGCAAAGTCTACATGGAGTTTATTTTGCATTTTTCTAGTTTTAGTATCCCTACTGTCTATATAACAACACTATGATGATAATATTGACATGTACTCAGTTGAAAACTCCCATAGCAACAGTTATGTAAAGTTAATTTTAACAGGCAGCAGTAGTCTGAATGTCTGCCATCCCATAATACTACAAAACAACATGGACAGCAACAGGGATCCAAAGCCCTTTAGAAAAGTTAGGAGAACTGAACTATTTGAACAGTGGGGCAGTGTGTTTATTTGTTTATGATATTTTATTGAATACTGGGACATATGAAGAATACCAGGCAAGTCATCATAGTTGCCCATAAGAAGCCTTGCCATATCCACCTTTAAACAGGCACAATTAATAGTTCTTTCTATCCTTTATGAGTAAATCAAGCAGGTCCATACATGATAATCCTGGTATAAATTTATGTTCATTAAGATTAGCCTTAAATACAGACAAAGAAATACTTTGCTTGACTTCTAGTTATAACTTTATTTATTTACCAGGAAAGTTTGACCTGGAATAAAGCCAATGTTTAGCAGAGACCCAGGGAGAAACACTCCAGACCCATGTCTTTGTAATGTGGGAGGAAACCCAGACGAACACAGGGAGGACATTCAGACTCCACACAAAAGCCACCCTAGCCAAGAATCGAACCGGAGAACCGCTTGCTGTGAGGTGATAGCACAACCTCTTTGCCACTGCACTACCTGCTTGTTCTATGGATTGTGTATATGTTTTGTTATGAACCAATTTCTCCAGCAAGTCTTATTTAGTTGCTTGTGTAAAATTAGGACACTGAGTATAAGAAGAGTTTTGCTAATCTACTTGGTAGATGAAGGGTTTAAGTCCTTTAATTTGTTTATCTATAGTTGAGAAAAATGTTTGAGTCTATACATAAAAAATTAAGCACTGTTTTCAATGATGAGTAAGATAAGGGAATACTACAGTGGCAAGATGACTTTCTTGAATCTTAAACATATTTACTTGGAAATGAATTTCTTGTCTATGCTTAAAATATTATGATCAAATGAGAGAGACAGAGAGAGACAGAAATGTCCACAGAGGTACCTAGGTTTCTTATTACCATATCTGTTTAGAGAGGAGTACTACTAATTATATATAAGGTGGAAACATCTGATTTGCTGAACCCTATTATACTGCACTTTTTTGCATTTAGTTTATGACCATTTTCAATACACCAGGTATGTGCACATTCCAGACCTTTTTGGAGCAGTTTAGTAAAAGTGGATCAATGGATAACAGTGACCATCTTGCAGTCTTCAACAATCACATTTCAGGGATATTGGCTTGTACGTCTTCAAAATAAATAGCAGTACCTCACTAGTTACAATTTTACATTCAGAAAGGGAATGAACAACTTTCACTAGCTGAGATCTGTTTGATAACCAATTTGCAATGTAGATGACAATGCAGTTTACATTAACTTTACCTAGCTTTTTAATAGTACCAATATGAGGGATAGTGTCAAAATAAATTTTTGTTAAGATAAGCATAGTGTCAAAAGCCTTGGTTAGGTCAAGATAGGCAGTGCACACAGAAAGACTACTGGCTATAGCCTCTGTAAACTTTTCAAAGAAGTTTACTAGGTTCAGGAGACAGAACGTACCCTTCACAAAACCAGACTGAGTAGAATCTAGATCAGTTGTGTTGCCTATGTCTGCATAGTTGAGTTCTCCTATGACACATTTCATGGTTTTACATATGAGGCAGTTGAGGCTGATTGGTCTCACCTTACTTACTAAAACCAGTCAAATTCTGATGGTTTAACATCTATTTTCTAAACAAGAGACCTCTAGAACAGGGCTTAATGAATAGAAAACAGTTATAATATTGGTTATATGTTTTAGAATGAAACAACAACAGTAGCAACAATGCAATCAGAGATCAGAGCAATAAAACAGATGGGAAAGTTGAGCTGGTAGAAGGCTGTTTATCTCAGTTATCAATAAAGGAAGGACTGTGGAGTTCTTGTATAAGAAAAGTGGACAGGAGAAGATACTAGAGACGGACTGATGGGATGATTGACTGGAGAAGGAAAGAATAATAGCAAATTTTAATGAGTTAAGATTCAGCACAGGGGACCAGATGGGAAATACACTAGAATTTATAAAAAAACTGTCTTTTGTGCTGATAGACCAGCTTATGAAATTTTTGAAATTCATCCTTCAACAATATGAAGAATTTTGTAAAATAGAAGTTTGCACCTGTAGTGCCCAGAGACACTGCATACAGAGACAGTTTAACACAGCCACTATCAACAATTGACATTTCAGCAACAGTGAAAATAAACAACTAGAAGAATCTTCAAGAACTGACATGTAAAGCTGTGATTATTATGAATTGATTGGTTTAGTTTTATACTTACATTGCCCCTCATGTTTTGTTTCGTTTTGTTTTGTTTTGTTTTATTGCCGCTTGTTTGACTTTGAATTTATTGTTTCACTTTAAGTTTTCTTTAATTATTGGGTTAAAATATTCTTGGTTAGGGTTAGTTGGCAAACATTTGTGCCAGATAAAGCTGATCTGTAACTGTTTTGAATTTATTGGTTATAGTTTACATTCCTACATAGTTTCTTGTTTTCAAATCTTAATTTGTTACATTTTGTTTTACTTTAACATTGCTGTTTTATTTTAAATGCTTTTTTCTTTGGATTTATATTAAATCTGTTTTGTTAGGACCAGTTAGCAAGCATTTGTTTTGCATTCCTTCACTGCAAGGGGATTAACTCTTATCTGAATTGTGTGAGGAGAAGTGACATGCTTAAGATAAACAGAACATGGCAATGTTCATTCTGTGAGAGCTACCAGATAAGGCTGCTCTGTGATTGTTTTTGATTTCTTCATTAACAGTTTGCACATCTGCATCACTCCTTGTGCTTTTTTTTTCATTTTGTATTACTATAAATTTGTTTTTGTGGTATTTTAAAAAAGGTCTTTGTTGAGGTTAGTTAGCAAACATTTGTATTGTATTCTTTGACACCAAAACTGCTGTCCTTATTCCCTTTATTGCATTTTCCACAAATTATGAGCATCATGACAGCCATATAATCCAAGCTTTATCAAAAAAATCACATGCTGTGTCTCTAAATTTTCCTTTAACCCTGCAACTCAGCAGAAGAATGAATTACTGGGAAGCAGCCTTCCAGATTTTAGGCCAGAACCAGATGGCTTCAAAGTACTGGATCCTGGGAATCAGTCTCTCTCTGCTTGTCTATAAGCAATAGTGCTTCTTCAGTCCACTGGTTCTTTCCTTCTAATGCTGTTTAACAATCAGTGACTTGTTAAGTCATTCTTATACATTAACTCTCTTCTACTAAGTATGTGATAAGTGTTAACATACAACATACTGATGCATCACAATTCTCCCTTTGCTTAGCCATATATCTCTACTTCTGCCATAACCACATTTTGTTTTTGTTTTCTGTTGCCCTGAACTCATATTCCACATTTGACAAATGACAACTACTTTTCTGGTTAATATTAATTTACTGCAAGCTAAATTAGTATTTCTTTCTTATTTTATTTTCCTTCTTCTCTTGTTTTGTTTGCATATTTCAATTCCAGTCATTTTACAAGTCACAATTCAGTTACATAGTAGAAGAAATTCAGTCCTGCTTAGGGACATCTTGTTGCAAGAGAATTTTCAGTGTTACAAGAAAATACACAGTATATATAACACTCAATATACAATATATACAACAAATGCTACAGAAAAATACCTTCTGTTTAAGATTTGCATCACAGTTTACATACTATTCACAACTGCTACATATGAAGTTTAGATAAGACACAAACTCACAAAAGGATATGTCTTATGCCCTTTCCAGTTTACATTCACAATAATTTGTCTTTTCTCATCTATCTATTCTTTTAAAATATGATCTAGGAGAAGACCCCAGTAGTTCATAAAACAAGAAGGCTTACTTTGGTTATTTATCAATTTATATGATGATATATACTTTATTGTCATACTTCTGAAGCCCTCCCATGACAATTTGGTCCAATCTAACCAGTTCTGAGTAATATACAATTTTACTAAAGAGAATAGAGTAATTATTATATGCAGATTAAGTTTGGGTAAGTTTTGAGAGGTGATATGTAAAATTGCAAATTCCCATAGTAATGTGGATGTTTGATATCCCATCTTCTCTAGTCTGACTCTTAGTGAGCATCATAATTTATAAGTACATTTATAGCTCTAGAAGATGTGGAAAAGATCAACAATTTGTGAGTAGCAGCACGGACAATTTGGTGAAAAGACTGAGTTGAAATTGTTAAGTATTTCTGAGGTAAAGTAAGCATTGTTCATTATCATTAATTGAGTATACATGAGTTTCTTAAAAGGGGTTAATTTTAATGTTGTTTTGATAGATTTATATGTTTGCTTTTCAGTAATATCTTTGAGCTTTTCAACCCAGTATTTGAATACAAAATAGAGGGTTGATATCTAAGGGATACTATAAGCCTGTATACATTTGATAGCTTTTTTTAAGGTTAGTAAATTCCACAATGTATTGCATATATTTATGTCTTTAAAGTTTACTTCAAAATCTCTTATTATTGAAGTGCACAGTTCTCTAATTTGCCTTAACATTATGATGTGTCCTTTCAGAAGGTTAAGGATATTCCTTGTGTTGTCTAAAGATATTTTCCTATGTCTGTAAATATACCAGACATTGCATTTCTTAATGGACAGATGGCTGTCCAAGTTTATCATCTTATTTAATCTGAGGTTTGGATTCAAATGTATTGGTTGTAACATGATATATTTGTTAAGTTTAATGGTTCCATGATTTTTTGAAGTCTAATTATTCTGTTTTAATGAGATATGAAATCTGCTATCCTTTAGATTTTCCTGATTTATAAATGGAAGAGCTTTGGGATTATTTTACTGTTTTTGATGTAGTAATACCATAATTTAATCCATATTGGATTTTATTCTTTACCCTTGGGATTATATTCAGTGACTTGAATGATTTTGTTTGAACATGTTATATCATAGTATAAGTTAAAGTCAGGTAGTCCCAGTCCTCCCTTTTTCTTAGGATGCATTAACTTCTGATAGCTGATTCTGATGGACGTAGGATACCAGATAAATGTAGCTAAAGCTACATTCTGTTTTCTAAAGAAGTTTTTCTGAGCTATTACATTTGTTGCATTGAGCTGAAATAATAACCTTGGGAGAATATTCATTTTTATAATTGATACTTTCAAACGAAAGGGTAGTTTCATTTTCCCCATCTCTTGATACCCTGTTCAATGTTAGCCCACATCTTTAGTAAATTATTCTGCATGAATAATTTTGGGTTATGTTCAAAGGATATCCTTAAGTATTTTAGGGAGTATTTTAATTTTATTTCTGAAACAGGAAAATATGAATCAGTATGACCTAATGGATTGAGAGGGAAAATTAGGGATTTTGTGTGATTAATTTCATGGTTTGAAACTTTTGAGAAGCTGTTAACTGAGTCTAAAACTTTCTTCAAGTCAGTGTTAGGAAGTGTGAAATATGAGTTTAAATCATCAGCAAAGGTTTTTAGTGCAATTTTATTATTAAAATTTTCTGGAATAAGATGGCATGTTCTTTGAGTTATGAGTAAAACTAGAAGCTCTATACATAAGTTAAAGAGTTATGGAGATTGTGGACATCCTTTTCTGGTCCCATTTAGAATATTTATTGGATGTTAATTTGTTTTATTAGTGCATAGAATTGTGTTCATGCTCTCATATAAAAATCTTATTATATTTGTAAACTCTTGTGGTATATCAAAATAGGGCAGTATAGAAAATAATTTTAGGTTTACTTTGTCAAAGGCTTTACATGCATCTAAAGCAAGGGAATAGATGGAGTTTTTATGTTGTTTAGATAGCAAGATCATTGTTTCTAAGGTTAATGTGTTATCACATGTCTGCTTACCAATGATGAATCCCAACTGTCCAGGTGATATTATGTTTGGTAATACTTTTTTCAATTTGTTTGCAAGCAACTCAGCTAGAATTTTGATGTCTAGATTTATAAAAGAAATTGGTCTGTAGTTTCCTGGGTTTTTGTTATCAAATTTTCCTTTATGTATAAAGATTGTATTTCATTTATTTATATATAGATCTGCAATGCCATATTCTCTTATGTAGTTATAGATTGTCAGTAAAAGTTTTGGTATATTTTTGTCCAAAGGATTTATAAAACTCAGCAGTATAACTGTCAGGTCTAGGAGGCTTGCTTATTTTCATACTATTTATTACTGAAATGATTTCTTGTTGCATGAAAGGAGCCTTAACTAGACCCTTGTGCGTTTGATTTATCCTTGGGAAGTTTAGATTCCTTAAGAAACTATCTCTCCTAATTCCATAGTTTTTAGCTTTTGTGGGCCATATAGTATTGTATATAAATCTTCAAAAGTTGCAATAATTTCTTGATTAGTATTATACGTGTTCCCTTGGTATTCAATTTATGTTATCGTAGGGGCACTGTTGTTAACATTCATTATCCTCACAAGTAATTTTGAGGGAGTATGTGCCCATTTTGAGTGCCTTGCTAAGGTTTTCATTTCTGAGAAAGCAAATTAATCTGTATGCATTATATATAATAATTTTTTTAAGTTTTTCATCTGTTCTTCCAGTACTGACTTTGGGTTTTTTTGGATTGATTCTTATATTTTGATTATTTTTTTTCTTTTAGTTTTGTCTTTTTCTCTTTATAAACTTTTATAGTATGACATCTTTTTAATCAGAATTCCCCTAATTCTTGTGTTACATGCTGCCCATTGAATATCATAGGGGATATCTGTCAGCATTAAGTCATAATCAAGTTCATCTAATATGTTGTTAATTTCCTGTATTACATATTTTTCTCTAGTAAGTTTGGGTTTAGGGACCAGTTTATACCCATTGTTTTCAGGCTTAGATCACTAGGCCATCATATTCTAATTGTGATCTTTGAGTGGTCCAAAAAAATCCTAGGTTCTGTACAATATTTATTTCTACCTTTAGAAATACTTCTGATATCAGAAAGAAGTCTAATCTAGACCATGGTTTATTACATTGGGAGTAGTATGCAAATTTTATTGTAGATGGGTTATTACTCCTGTAGCAATGGGGGTCAAATAAGTTAAAATCTGTTTTTAGATTGTTCATTGCTATGGAGGCCTGGTGTTATAAGTTTTGATTTTACTTGTTCTATCTGTTACAGGGTCAGTTACTGCATTCCAATCACCTCCTATTATATAGTAGTAGTTTGGAAATTGCATTAGGATGTTATAAATATCAATGACAAAATCTTGTTGTTTCACACATGGACTATACATGCTCAAGAAAAGAAGTGGTTTCTGTAGAATAGAACTTTTAATTAAAAAATAACACCATCTTCCGTTTATATTAGAGTCATGATGTATAATCGTCTCTTTGAATAAGCTTTTAATTAAAATTGCACTCCCCCTTACTGTTCATTTCATTACCTGACGTTATTGTTTTATCCATTTTTTCTCCCAATTTTTCTCCCAGTCTTCTTTAACATATGTGTTTCTTGTATACATATAATGTTTGCTTCAGATTTAAAAGCTAAGTGCATAAATAATTTCCTTTTCTTTTTATCTTGTGTCCCTTTCACATTCCATGAGTCAATTATCCACATCTCCTTGTGTTCATATGAATACATTTCTTTTATAATTTGAGCAAGTATTTCTCTATTCATGTAGCACTTCTAGCTCTATCCCTGTGCCTACCCATAAAACTACCATGTCCAGAAAATGTTAACTGTTCACAACCAAGAGGTATCTTAAGTTTTTTGCAAGTTAGAATTTGACATTTTATGATACCTCTATTTAATTTTTTCAGAACCTTTATATTACAAAAAACAATAACTAGGCACACCAGTCAGGAGGAGAAGGAAACCACACTCACTACAATTCCAGTCTCACATAGACCTACCACGACAGCAAACCAAACACATAAACACACAAAAACACACTCGGAGGCTCTAAATAAAAATCTGCCTAAGCAGCAGAGACCTCCAAAGCAGACACCCAAGCAGCCGCTACCCCAAAACAAAACACATGCAACAACTAGCTCACAAAGCCAGTGTGCCGAACAGTCACAGCCCTTAAGGCTAAACAACACACCTGATAAACTTGTAATAGGTGACTCTATCATCAGGCACACTGACTTCCCGCTCACCAGGCTGAACAAGGAGAAGGTCATGGTGAGCTGCCTGTCGGGCGCTAGGATCCGCCACATAACACAAGCACTCAGGTCACTCCAAGGCAAGTACAAATATGACTCAGTCATTGTCCATGCTGGTGTGAATGACCTGAGATGTATCTCCCTGGACTACATGAAAAGAGACATAGAGGAGCTCCCTGAGCATGTAGCCCAGGCCGGTATGACCCTGACCTTGAGTAGCATCTTACCCTCACCAAGAATGATGCCACAGTATGAAGACAAGATAATCAAATTCAACAATTGGCTTAAGTATTGGTGTCATTCAAAGGGGATCCAATGCCTGTCAGCTTGGGATGACATACTTGACAAGCCATGATGCTTCGCTAGGAATGGCTTGCACCTGTCACCCCTGGGCTTTCGGATATTGGCAAAGGCTCTTGCTACCCCCATAGTGCCTTTTTTAGGCAAGGCTCAAAAGACAAACCCACCTCCATAGGTATTACAAGGGATAAGAAACTAAGAGTAATGCTACTCAATGCCAGAAGTCTAAACATCAAGATGCATTCACTCGAAACTCTCCTTAGCATGGAGAACATCAATATCTGTGCAGTAACAGAAACCTGGTTCAAGGCTCCCGAAAGCACCCCAGCACTACCAGGTTATACCTCATACCATGCTTTTCGGCCCCAAACCTTGGACCGAACCACAAAAGGAGGGGGAGTATCAATATTCGTCAAAGATACCCACACCTCCAGGTTGGTGGCACAGCACGAAGCATCAGAGACTATCCATGTGCAACTAACAGTGGGTAAGACTGCCTTCCAGTTTATAGCCTGCTACAGACCACCCTCCCAAACCCAGGAACCCCACTCAGCCTTCCTGAGAACACTGGAAAATAGGAAGGTCTCTCCAAACACCATTATATTGGGTGACTTCAACTACCCAAACATAGACTGGGAGCATTACTCTAGCTCCAACACCCTAGCCCAAAGATTCCTAGAATTTATAAACTCAAATGCTATGGAACAACTTGTTACCACTCCCACAAGAGGGGAAAACATACTGGACCTGATCATCACCAACATGGGGACTCTATGCTCCAGACCAGAAGTGTATCCCTCACTGGTAAGATCAGACCATAAACTAATCTCACTGGATATTCACATCCCGACTCCACCCCCTGCCCTGAAAACCACAGTGAAAAACTTCTCTAAAGAAAATTTCACACTCCTCAAAACCGAGGTGGAAACCTTCAAAGCCCCCGGGCCTGTGAAAAATACGGCCCAGACTGCAGAATCCTTTATAAACGCATTCTATGAACACCTTCAGGAATGCATGAATCATGCAATCCCAAATAAAACCAAGACCCGATCCTCCAAAGGCAGACGTCCTGTCTGGTGGACCCCAGCCATAAACAAACTATACAATAGAAGGAGGAAGCTACTACATGATAGAGCAAAATCCCAAAAAGGGAAGACATCTCTGATTAGTATTAGCAAAAAACTACGGGCACTCATAAAATCATCTAAGGCCAGCTTCGAGAGAAAAATTGCACAGGACACTAAGGATAATCACAAGGCTTTCTTTAGTTATGTTAGGAACCTGGGTGGGAATTCCCAGATATGCTCAGAATTAGTCCAAAATGACAAAAAATACTCCGAGCCAACAGACATTGCCAACATCCTAGCTGACAGGTTCAGCGCAAACTCCCCCCCCTCCTCACCAAAAGGGAAAATATCTATCCCAGCAGAGTGCTGCCCCCCTGACATCTCAGATGCTCAGGTAAGAGCTGCCCTCTCCGAAGCAAAAAACACAGCATCAATGGGACCAGACGGTGTCCCGGGCTGTGTCCTACATGAACTCCAAGAAGAGCTAAACCCAAACATAAAACTACTGTTCAATCTCAGCCTTACTACAGGATATGTACCCAAAGAGTGGCGTACAGCAACAGTGGTCCCTCTCCACAAAGGTGGTGCCTCAACGGATCCTGGAAGCTATCGACCCATAAGCCTGACTAGCTTGGTCTGCAAAGCTATGGAAAGGATCATCTTGGACCTCATAAATAAAGATACTGGGGACCTACAGACACTGGATCCTACCCAGTTCGGCTTTGTTAAGGGCAGATCATGCCTCTTAAACCTGGTTGATTTCTTTGAAACAGTCACCAAGGCCATTGACAAAGGGAAGGTGGTCCACACAGCCTACCTGGACCTCGCAAAAGCCTTCGATACAATACCCCACTCAGGCATTATAGATAAGCTCACCAGCTTAAATATAAACCCCTATGTCACTAGATGGGTTGCAAACTGGCTCAAGGACAGAACCACATGGTTAGAATTGCTGGAGCCATGTCAGACTCCAAACCAGTTACAAGTGGCGCTCCACAAGGCTCAGTCCTGGGACCTCTCTTGTTCGGTATATATTTCTTGGAGGTACAGGCTGACATGGAAGGACTGTGGCTGACCAAGTTCGCAGATGACTGCAAACTGGGCACCATAATCGACTCTCCAGCCAACACAAGCATCCTCCAAAAGGGCCTCATAGAAACAGACAACTGGTGCCAGAGCCATGGCCTCAAGCTAATCGCCAAAAAGTGTATAGTCATCCCCTTTGGCAAAAACAAAATGCCCACAAATTACCACATAGGTGGTAATCCATTAAATACAGAAGAAATAATTAGGGACCTGGGGACCCAAGTTGATAGCAATCTCTCATTTGACAACCACGTGGCCAAAGTGGTTAGAAAAACATTTTATATAGCCCACCTAATCATGAAGGGATTCACATCTAGATTAGGGGAGGTCATCGTGCCTCTTTACTCATCCCTCATCAGGCCCATAATTGAGTACAATGCCCCTTTTGGGATGTACCTTACCACACACCTGCAGCAACTGGAAAGACCCCAAAAGTACCTCACCAAGAGGATCAAAGGGCTCAAACAGATGCCATATGCTGCCCGGTTAAAGAAACTCCAGCTCTACTCAGTGGCATACCGCCTGCTCAGAGGCGATCTATGCCTGATGTATAAAGCCATGTCCAACCCGGAATTAATGGACATGCTGCACCTCAGAAAATCCAAATCCCATTGAGCTACGTGCTCAAGAGACTTGATCCTCAGCACTGAAATAAATAGGACATGCTGGAGGGACAGATTCATAACCCAGAGGCTCCCTTCACTCTGGAATAAAATCCCAGTCCAGGTTAGGCAGAGTCCCTCATTGACTCTCTTCAAGAGGAATCTTGATGAGTGGATGGGAGATCGTAGGTTTACCCCAGGTATCACGTCTCTGTCACTGTTAGATAGAGGCACAGTATACTAACCTCGAAAAAGGGCATAGCAAATTTAATTTAAAATGGGTGGCAAAAGCCAAATACACTCTGGCTAGGCTTATAAATGCCCTAGGGCAGGTAGCCTAGTATGAACCTATGAACCTATGAACCCTAGATTAGCATATCTTGCCTGACTTGCCTTTTCCTGACCAATAGCTCCTTATTTAAAAGTATTGCTCAAGTTATATAAGCTTCATTTTAAAATATATTTAACTTTGATTGTCCTTGTTTAATCGTTAATCCCATTTTTGTACTTTTGTATTTCTTCATTTTTCACTGACTTAAATGTTTGCAATACACTGTTTCTTGACTTGCATTTTTCATGTGATTTAGTACACCAAGAGACAGTAGTCACAATGATGCCAATCCATACTTCTCATTTAATATAGTTAATAGTTATACTATGCTGATTCTTGATCACTACTTGGAACAACAAATCATAGACCATAAACATTTTGCAAGATTTCAGTACTTTGCCATTTCATGTCTCACCACTGACTGACCATTTGAGTACCCTAGGTGTCTAAGAAGACTGGTTATATCACTCTGTTTTTAGATGCAACAAAACAGTAGTAATTATATCGAGAGACATTTCATAATAAAACAAAGATATTTGTAGAGTTTTAACGATATTCAAGCAATTATAAAAATCACTTGCTTCCCATTGCAGTAACAACAAGAAATATAACCTATTAAAAGCAGCTATATTGCCTTTAAGATTTGATGCATATCAAAGAAATTCTTTTCAGACATTAAAATTTAACACAAGACACAGTTTGCGTTTGCTTGAAAATACTTCTATCAGCCAAGAGCATAATTTATGAATTTACTGTTGCATTTCATCATAATAATGAGTTGTGTCATGATAGCTCCTTTGAAAATGAAATCTTGTCATGTTTCCCCTTCCTGTGAGGTTATGTGTCATGATTTGGGTCCTTTATTTATTTGGAGCTCCCAGATATATAAACAATAAAACATTTCAGATTTATTTTTTTTAACTATCAATAATTTACAAGTAGTTTCTAGTAGACACATATAATATACCCAACACTTTACAGTCAACAAAATTTGAGTTAGACAACAAGGGAGAAATGGTAACACTTATATTATAATGTAGTTCACATGTTTCTTATATATTTGTAAAAGCAATAGCAAGAGAAGCATTATAACATGTTTTTCCTATGAATGATTTACTATCTAACATTACTACCTATAGAATTTATTGGATTTATAAGGGTTATGGAACATTTACATTAGCCATATTTAAAATCTCCTGTGACTTAATTGTATAGATTGCTTCTTAGACAAAAGTCATTGGTACACCAGTTATTACAACTTTTGTTTTCTATATGACTGTGACTTGTACCATACTTCTCCTATATATGGCAAGAGTGTACCTTTGTCACCTAAAAGAAAATTTGAATGAATCAGCTCTTACCTTGTTATTTTCTTCTATATGACAAAATATGCTACATTATGGCTCCTTTATTAAACTGGAGCTTCATATCTCATACAGCAATACAAATTTTTACCTTCCAAAAGTTTACTATATGCTTTTATTATTATTATTTTTTAACCACCTGAGTGATATTATCAATATAATAATTTGTTCCTTCAAAGTTCATGTTCCCCTTACAGAAAAAACACCTATACTGTTTAGCAGTCTGAAGCGATGGTCTGTACAGGGTCGAAAACTGCAATTAGTCCATAATTGTTATGTTTTCATGACCAGGGAAAAATTATTCGATTATCAAACTTCAGTTTTTATACTTCTCACCAATAATTATTTTTGATTTTCTGGATTTGATTATTGTTTCAGAAACTCTAACCAACGTCTGATGAAAAAAGAGACATTACTTTTTCTTTTGCCATCAGGTTATTTAACCATGTATTTGACCTTAATGTATTTCCAAACCCTAAAAGTTGGCCTGAAAAGTTTTGAATGGTTATTTAGCTATGAATAGTCCAGCTCAAAGGAGAAAGAAGAGATTGGAATGTTACTTATCAAAATGTCCATGTAGGCAACTGGTTTCTTTTAATATTTAAAGTAACACACACTTCATCCTGTTATTTGGTTCCTCCCTTCATTTGAAGGAGCATAATGTCCTTTCTGTACTTTATTTTCTTATGCATTTATTTTAATTCTGTTCCTTTGCACCATTTCTTACTAATTCTTCCCACTATGTTTTTTTTTTCAGGTTATAACATCTGGCAGTTCATTGAAGATTTTCATAAACAGTACTTTTGCTTCTTTGGCCGATTCAATCATGTGATTAATATCCTTATGTTGGAAGATTAATGCATTCAGATACCTCATCTGGAACTTGATTTTTTTCCTATTAGATAAGCACAGAATGGAGATAATTGTTGTCTTTGCTGTTTTATTTGGAAAGGTAAGTCCAGTGCAAACAATATTTTGCTTCCATTCCATGAAATATATTTGCTTTGCTGCCATTAGAATTTTATAAACATCTTGATGGTTAAGAAATTTAGCATACCTTTGTCTTGGTTTGTCTGAGTTTGGGGTTTTGCAAAGAACCTGGTGTAGTCTTTTGATCATCTCACCAGCTTCTGAATCATTCTCTAAAAGGTGGCCCATGACTTGTTTTACTGTTTTCTATTAGTTGTAATTGTTCATATTTTTTTTTCTGGGATACCTCAGATTAGTGTATTGTTCCTCTTACTTCTCACCTCCAAATCAATTATTTTCTGTTGCATCTCATGGATCTTCTTGGCATTTGTTTCATTTTCTTTTTGAAATTGGTCTATTTTTATTTCTTTTTGGATAGTTTAGCTTCAGTTTTTTTCTAGTCCTGAAGCTATTTGACTTAATATATTTCCAAACCCTAAATGTTGGCCTGAAAAGTTTTGAATGGCTATTTGGAGAAGTAGTAATGCAGATTTTAGGTAATCTAGGCTGGGTGTTTACTCCACTTTAGGTTTTGTAGAGAGTTTCAGGTTCTCCTGTTGTTTTGTGTTTTTTTTTTTGCCTTTTAATTATAGCTTCTTTGCATTCGTAACCAGTTGCGAGTATTTAGGTTTAACCATTTGTGTTTCCATTATTTCAGTTTTGCTTGTCATTTTGGTCAGCTTGACCTCAATTTCTTTTTCCTTTTCCTTCTATTTGAATGTATTAGGCTGTTATCACATATTCATATTGGTGCAGTTTGCTTAGAAGAAAGCTTATTTAATACTTCTCAGGATATTTTATTTAACTCTTCGCTGGAGGCATTGTTTTGGTAGCAGATGTGTTATTTAGCAAAGAGAAAGTTTTCAAACCTTATTTTTCATGGCTTTCAGTGGTTTTATTGCTTGTTTTTGTGGGGCCATGTTGTTTAGGTACTCACTTGCATACCTCCCAACCATACTGAATTATTCGGTTTTTACCGAGTTTTTGGGGTCCAATTGAAGGGGTGCCACGATTCCCGAATGGCACCCCTTCATTTCCGATATTTTTTGCTTTTTTTTTTTTTTTTTTTTTTCAATTTTCATGTTGTCTGAGCTGATGTCATCACGTGCATGATGATGTCAGCTCCGCCATGGTTACCAGCCAGTCGGAATTGAGCTCAAGGAGCTCACGTCATCATTTCCGGCTGGCGGGCATTAAACAACTGCTTTGCTGCTAAGAATGGGCTGGCTCTGCTTTTAAACAGCAGGGCAGGAATTACAACGAGCTGGCTCCAGGCTTAAACAACCGGGTGAGAAGAGCTCTCGGGATCAGTTGCAGGACTTTAGTTTGCTGCAAGAACAGAATGGAAGGCACTCAGTTGCAGGACTTTACTTTGCTGTGAGAATGGAAGGCAGTCCGTTGCAGCAGGACTTTACTTTGCTGCGAGAATGGAATGCAAGGCACTTGGAATTAGGTAAGCAACAAGTGTCTGTGTTTGTTTGTGTGTGTGCGTGTGTGCGTGTGTGCGTGTGTGTGTGTGTGTGTGTGTGTGTGTGTGTGTGTGTGTGTGTGTGTGTGTGTGTGTGTGTGTGTGTGTGTGTGTGTGTGTGTGTGTGTGTGTGTGTGTGTGTATAATCCTGGCTGTTCCTATGACAGTAGTTTTGTTTGTACCTTATTTGAAGTTTAAAAGTTGGTGGGAGGAGTCGTAACCAAGGCTTACAAACTTTATATATAAGGTTATCCTGACGAAAAGTGTCCCTGTAAGTAATAGGGAGCTAGTTTACTTTTTCTAATATGATGCCACGATGACAGTTCAGGTTGGCCATAAGAGCAAATTGAAATATTTTGTTTTCAAATTTTGAATGCTTTGGGTGTTATGCGAACAGTGAAGAGTACTCAGCTTTGGGGATTGGCACATTTTTTGGCCATAGTTATACATGCAGCTGTGCACAGAAGTTGTGAGGTATGATAACATAGTCTTAGCTGTTACAAGACATCTGTGATGATATTGTGTATGAAAGCTGAGGTTGAGTAGAGGGTCAAGTGTGTGTTATTTTTGCTGAGTAACATTTGACATTACATTCCCTTTATTGTTGTTAATTGTTTATGTGGAAAGTACTGAAGAGTCTTTTTGTGAAGAGATCGTAGTATTTGCTTTTATACTGTTAATAAGCAGTTTGTTTGTTGGAAACCAATTGTGCAGCTCAGTGAAGCTAGATTATAACTTGTTTTGTAGGGACTGGTGAGTTTTGGCAGTCTCAAGTTGCAGAGTATCATCTTCGAACATAATTATATTAAGGTTGGTTGGAGCCTGAGCAAAGTCATTAATGAAAAGTGAAGAAAGAAGTGAGCCAAATGAGTGAAAATGCCCACAATGTAATACACCTGGTGGCTAGAGGTATTTTGAGCTCAAACCCTGCACCTTTGGTACAGGGTAAAAAGAGCCTAATGTCCTTAGCCACCACCTTTCTGAGCTCTGCCCAGATTTTTTTTGTGCTAAAAGTTGAAAGCTATGGTTAGAAGTGAGAACAGAATTTGTATTCCCCCATTATTGGCTTTGTTGTTTGTCCAGTTTTTTTGTTCTAAGAGTTGAGAACTATAGTGAGAAGTGAGAACTGAATTTGTATTCGTCCAGGTGTTTTGTGCTAAGAGGTTGAGAGCTATGGTGAGAAGTGAGAACTGAATTCACTAAATGATATGCATTAAGTTTCAGTCTTCCTATTTTTTAAACTGCTGATTTAGCATAGTGGTATTTTGCACTGACTAGTGCATAGGGTTCTGTGTTCAATACTTGCCAGTGACATGCATGGTGGTAGCACAACATTTTATTCTAGCAACTTTCCAAAATTATACAAGCAATGTTTAAAACGTGTCCCTGTTTTTTGACCTTTTGCCCCCCCCCCAAAAAAAAAAACCTGAAATTAAAATGTGTGAGAAGCTGTGTAAGATGCCTGTGGCTTACACTGTCATTCTGTTTATAGTTTGGGTGTGGAAGTAGGCTTTTATGACGGAAATGTTCTGAATTGGGCAGTTTTGTAATTATTGGTTTATGTATTTTCTTTCATTGCCTACAGTACAGCCTACTGGAAAAATGTTCAAACAATACATTTAAAATGTGCTCTGTCTAACAAGTATGCTGCATGATACAAGGAATATAACTTAATAAAGTCAGGAAGGTATATCAAAGAAAAGAACACATGTATGTTTCTTGTTTTGTGTGCAAGGGGCCAATGATTTGAAAACAGCCCAAAGGTAATTTTATCCACCACTGGCCAGATGCATTTTCTTTGGATGTGGTGAAGGTTTCAATGCTGTTTCAATGAAGGAGAATTTCAAGAGCAGAGAAGTTTTATGCCAAATCTATTTTCATTGTGAGACAGTATTGCTTTGTTTATCAGATGTCTGTTAATGTTTGTGCATGTGCTGTGCTGCAAAATGTAAAAATAAAATCCAAATAATCATTGTAGAAGTAAAGCAGTATGCACACATTAGTGTTTATGGTAAATGGGGAGAAATAGCCAGGTAATGGGACATCGGAATGGCTGCAGGGGACTCTGGTGTCATATTTTGGTTGTCTGTTCTTCAGTTTGCATTTGAAAGTTGCTATCCCACAATTCCATTGGAGTGGGTGGGGTTATGCAATTGTGTATGCAAATTAGATGTTAATCAGCACACAGATGTGTACCTATTTTTCATGGGCCTTGTCCGGATTTTTGATGATTCCAGGTTGAGAGGTATGCTCACTAGAACACTGCCATCTTGGAACCCCTAAATTAGTATTTCTTGCTGCCCACTTCTCTGGCTGTCACATTGTGGTGGAACTTCATCTGTATACCATAGTAGGTTATACCATCTATTTCCATAAATGATGACAGGAACAGATCTGTAATGATCAGAAGTTGTTTATAGTTCTCCATTAAAATGGAAAAGTACATTCTGCCAGTTCAGTCAATGATACATAAACTTATTTTAGAACAACCACACACTACAGCAAACACTGAAGCCATGTCTAAGGTGCTGCTGCAATACAACCACTAATAGAACATGGACAATCAGCAAGTCCCATTAGATGTTTACTGTTGCAAAGGAGAAAATTAATGTACCAGGAGAGCCCAGTAAAAAAACACACACACACATCCCAATTCATGGTACAGCATACACTTGTCATGACTGAAATCTGTTACTGTAGCCATCATTTCCTTTATGCTTGTACATGTCTGTTAAAATGCCACAGTGAGTGCACAGAAAAATAAAACATAAATGAATGAATAAACAGCTAATGCAAGTGTGTGTGTGTGTGTGTGTGTGTGTGTGTGTGTGTGTGTGTGTGTGTGTGTGTGTGTGTGTGTGTGAGAGTTTTTGTATATGTTTGAGAGAGTGTGTCTCTGCTTCTGTTTCTGTTTGCATATATGTATGCTCCCATGTCTGCTTGAATGTGTACGTGTGTGTGTTTATGTGTGTGTGTCTGCATTTTATTTTACAATCTGTCAATTTGGTAGGTGAACTGGTCATGTGAGCCTTTTCAGTCACAACATGGGCGCATTAATACAATGAAAACTATTAAAGCAAGTACAATGAGTAAAATTTAAAAGTAAGTAAACAGTACATAGAAGAACCATAAGTTTACTACCTAAACTCTTCCCTGGCTGCTGCATGCTCCTGAGCCCAGAGGAAAACTCACAACTCAATCTACCCACTGCCTTCCATTACTGGACCTACCTGGCCTCTAAGGACCACCTGATCTACTTCTGGCTTTGCCAATTTGGATCATCTTGCTTTTCTGCTGCCCCACTGATTTCTCCTGTTTGTACAGTACTTGACAAACAATCTACCCACTGCCTTCCATTACTGGACCTACCTGGCCTCTAAGGACTGCCTGATCTACTTCTGGCTTTGCCAATTTGGATCATCTTGCTTTTCTGCTGCCCCACTGATTTCTCCTGTTTGTACAGTACTTGACAAACAATCTACCCACTGCCTTCCATTACTGGACCTACCTGGCCTCTAAGGACCACCTGATCTACTTCTGGCTTTGCCAATTTGGACCATCTTGCTTTTCTGCTGCCCCACTGATTTCTCCTGTTTGTGTAGTACTTGACAAGCAATCTACCCACTGCCTTCCATTACTGGACCTACCTGGCCTCTAAGGACCACCTGATCTACTTCTAGCTTTGCCAATTTGGACAATCTTGCTTTTCTGCTGCCCCACTGATTTCTCCTGTTTCTACAGTACTTGACAAAGTATGTTTAACTTTTGACCTATATTGTAAGATAATACCTGTTGATTGTCTTGTAATTTTTTGCCACTGAGTCAGGTAATCCAGCAGCCAGACTCCTCTCCCTGCCTAGTATCACCTGATAGTCCTTTTCCCCTGTTACTTTTTCTTTCCCCACCTATGTATCCTTGTCTTGGCTACCTTCTGTATCTCTCCTTCTGCCCACTAGGTGGCAGTACAATCCAGCTTTGTGCCCTCACTGTCTCTCCCACTTGTGCTTGCTTTAGCTCAATATAATTCTCTTTTCTTCTATTTCTCATCTCTTGCCCTGCTGCTTCACCTCCAAGCCCCTACTCTTCTCATCCTTTACCTATTTTAGACTATATCCACTTCTAGCTTCCCTGCTTCATTATCCTCTCTCCCACACCATACCTGCTCTACTAGAAGCTACATACCTGTTACTCCGTCTCCTTCTTTTTTGCCCCTTACTGATTGTCTCCTCTGATTCCTCCACCACTTGGTCTGACCCGCTCCGTTCGCCCTACGGGCTCACTCCACTCCCCTACCCTACCCCCAATTCCCAACCACCCCCAGTGCTGTTAAACTTAAACATCTCTGACCACACCCACTTAACTACTCAGCCTATCCCATTAGACTACTACTTATCAACCCCACCCCTTCTCCAATTCTCTCTATAACTAACCCCACCCTTCAATAAATTTACTTCTCATCCCTCTGCTTCTCTGTTACCCCTCCCATAAGTCACCTCTCATCTATTCTACCTTAAATTTCTCTTATCTTTACTTTGTTTAACCCACTATATAATCTCTTAACCCCACTATCACAAATGACCTTCTTACTTAACTATACCCTTAAGAAATTTCTTCTTATTACTTCTTCAATAATATTCCTAACTTCACCCTATGCCCTAACCTACTACGGACATCTCTCTTTAATTAATAATGAACCTTCCCATCAACAAACATTACCAATCACTCAGCTCAACTTCTTCTCCCATAGTAATATAACCTCTACTTCAGTTTACCTACTCCCAAGGTTTCATAGATCTTCCCATGTTACTTACTTCTCCAGCAAGATAAGCCAACCCAAGTACCTTAAAAGCATAAAGACTTTACTAAAATATCCCACTCAACTTCTATTAGATGGCGATATTCATCCTAATCCAGGCCCAAACCCTCCAATCTATAATAACTCACAAAATGAAACAACTAATTGTGTCTCTGCCTCTATAAAACTAGGTAATTCTCTTAGAATAGCTCATCTCAACATCCGTAGCATTAACAATAAACTTACTCAACTGCATGTCCTCTTACAGGTGCATGCATTTGATATCCTTTGCCTTACAGAAACTTGGTTGAAACCCTCTACTCATGACCTAGAAATAACCCCACCTGGATATAACATCCTAAGATGTGACCGTACCACCAAGAAGGGTGGAGGTGTAGCTATCTTATACAAATCTGAACTTCTAATTTCATGCTTTAATGTGTTACTCCCCTCTAATACCAATGCAGAAACCCTTACCATTAAACTCCAACTTAATAAATCTAAATCTGTTTATATAATCTGCACCTATATCCCTCTAGGAAATAATATTAACACTCTTGAAAAAAATCTTAGTAGCCTTTCCACCCTACTACCTCAAGAAACTATTGTACTAGGTGATTTTAACATTGACTGGACTACCTGTAACTCTCCTAATCCTAACTCCCACATAAATCTTTATGGCTTCACTCAAATAATAAACACCCCCACAAGAATCCACAAACCTAGTAATAAAGAAGCTACTCTTGACTGGATACTTATAAATAGTCATCCTGAAACCTATACTTCAAGAACACTTCCAGATGACCTTAGTGACCATGTACTTACCTATATAACAAAACAAAAGGCTCACACACCTATTAATAACACATTTATAACCTATCATTCCAAAAAAA
Organism: Protopterus annectens; assembly: GCF_019279795.1. Taxonomy (NCBI): domain Eukaryota; kingdom Metazoa; phylum Chordata; order Ceratodontiformes; family Protopteridae; genus Protopterus; species Protopterus annectens. The sequence goes on along the minus strand of NC_056735.1, from coordinate 1,856,424,526 downwards.
CACTTTAAAGCAGAGAGCTTTCAGAACGAACTAAAGGCATGTAACTGGTCACCTCTGAAACAACTCTATCTAGATGAAGCAGTTTCTTACTTTAATACCAAGTTCCTACAAATCCTAGATCTCCATGCCCCCCTTCGCTCTTCCCGAGTTAGGACTAAAACAGCCCCATGGCTCACAAAACAAACAAAGGACAAAATACTCCTACGGAACAAAATATGGGCCAGATGGAGAGCCACTAAGAGGTCTGCTGACCACCTATATTTTAAACAGCTAAGAAATGCAGCCAAGAATGACATTGTCTTAGACAAGAAAAACTACTATCTCCACCTTCAACAATCACACCCAAATAACCCTAAAAGGTTTTGGTCAGGCATTAATAAACTTCTCCATCCAGGACATACCATAACTCCAGCTCCATCTTCAGTTCCCCATAATAACCCTTTGCAAATAGCAGATGCCTTTAATAATTACTTCACAGAAACTATACAAACTCTTGCAAACACAATATCTCCCATTCCCCCCAGCACTTTACAAAACACTGACAGTTCAGTGCCACCCTTCCATATACAACCTGTGCCAACATCCTTTATCTGCAAACTCCTTCAAAAACTCAAACCTTGCACCCCTTCTGCCGACCACCTACCAGCAGAATACCTTCAAATAGCTTACAAAGTCATAGCATATCCCATATCCATCCTTATAAACCGAACAATCATAGAAGGTAACATCCCGTCCATATGGAAAGTCTCCTATATAATCCCCTTACATAAAGGAGGCAAATCCACTGATATCTCCAACTTCCGACCAATTGCATTACTCTCTCCACTAGCCAAAATAATGGAAAAATGCATTCATCATCAACTACTCCAACATCTGCTCCACAATAACTTACTTGCCAACTGTCAGCACAGCTTTAGGCCCTTTCATAGTACAACTACCGCCCTTCTATCTTTTACTGACTGCATTAACAAGAATCGAAATAATAACTCTCTATCTTCTGCACTATTCATTGACTTATCAAAAGCCTTTGATATGGTTAACCATGACTTACTAATCAATGTCCTAAAAGCCCAATCTCTTGACCCACAAGCAATACTATGGTTTACATCCTATCTAAAAAATAGACAACAAGCAGTGCTCTGGGACAATAATCTCTCCACACCCCTCCCTGTAAACATTGGAGTCCCTCAAGGCTCTATCCTTGGCCCTCTTCTATTTTCCATCTTTATTAATGATCTAAATACTGCTGTTCCTCAAGCCACACGCATACAATACACTGATGACTCTACCTTAATCTGTACTAAGTCATTTATCTCTCTTCAGACCCTTACTCAAACAGTTTTTAACACCGTTGAAAATTGGTTCACCCATCACTACCTCCGCCTCGACCTTAAAAAAACAAAATTATTACTCTTTGCCACAACTCAAAAGTCACCAGAGTTCCACTTCACAATTATCTCTAACAATGGAACTACTATTTCCCCTGACACTACTACTCATCTACTGGGTATAACCTTAGATAATAACCTCAGCTTTGACGAACATATCAACAATACTATACAGACTGTAAATAAAAAACTAGGCTCTCTGTATAGAATCAAACCCTTCCTCACACCACTAGCTAAAACCTTCATTGCCCAAACTCACCTAACTACTACTCTATTCTATGCTTCCGCCATATACATGAATCTATCAAAACACAATCTAAGCAAGCTTGAAACCAGCTATAATAACATAGCTAGATTTGTCACTGCCACCCCTTTCAGAACCCACCACTGTCACAACCTTAAACAACTTGGATGGTCAGAACTACAAAACCATCTACTGTATAAGCAACTGCTTATCTCACATAATATTCTTCATCACCCTAACAATACCCCAATCCTCTCCAACCTGATCTCCCCATATAGAAATCTTGCAACACTTTGCTCAGCAAATAAGCTATTTATCTCCAATATTAAATCAAACAATAAAGCTGGTGACTCACCTTTTACTAACATTGTGGGTAAAATCTGGAATAATCTTCCTAGTACACTCACGTTGCTCTCATCCACACCACTCTTCAAGAAACATCTCAAAGAACATCTGAAATTTCATTGGCTTTGTCCCTGTTCTAAACCAGACTAAACCCTACCATTTCCCCCTTAATGCTCTTTTTTCTATACCCCTTCCTTCCATCCTTTGTCCCCTCTACAGCTTTAATCAATAGAATCTAACCTTATTCTAGCCCTTGTGATTCTTGCCTTCTTCTGCTCTCTCTCTTTCTCTTTCTCAGACCTACTAATCATTATTTTCAGAATACTGAATGTCCTTGTACTCAACTGTATTTTAAACCTTGCACAGCCTGCGAGCTATTATTCACAGAAACAATTTTTGATTCTCTTAAATCTTATTTAATTTCTTTGTATTTGAATTTAGTCATTTTTTAACTATTGTAATCTTTTTCTGTAATTTACTAATGCTTGGAGCGTATCTCCCTGGGCCTTTACTGAAAATGGACATGTATCCAGCTAGACTAGCCCAGCCAACAAATGTAAAATAAATAAAAAATAAATAAATAAATAAACATAGAAAATGCAGCAAAAAGTAATTACAATAGAAATGAGATATGGAAGTATTCTAATTAAACAGCAGGATGTTTATATTGCAAAAAGATATTGAGATTAAACCTTTTACATTTTCAAGATTTCTATCTATAAAATATACATTAATAAAGCTTGTAGTATGGAAGTGTACATGCTGTTAAAAGCTGCACAAGCAATTAGCTGGTGCCTCTAAGGCAGATGCACCTCTCTTTTTTTTTCCTGCAGGTGTTGCTTGAGATGTTTTTTTAATGTTTCTAGGGTTTCTAGTTTTATGTATGTAGGTTGCTGATTTCAAAAAGCAGATCCTGTCTTTGAGGTGGCCTTTTCTTCAAGTGAAAGTTTAAATTTACAATTGATCAAAATGAGATAGCTATTTTGGCTGCTAGTAAGGGAATAGTTCTGTTGTCTGATAAGAAGCCATTTTTGAGGGGTAGACAGTAGCCTAGTTTAAGAATTTTGAGCAGCAGTGTACTTAGGAGACAGGTGGTTCTGTATGTAAGAAGAAGTCAGTGGGCCATTTCATATAAGAAATTATGGCAGTTCATGTCTGCAAGGAGGGCAAATCTAAAGATTTAGTTTTCAGTTATTTGTATTTTGTATGTGCTATGTGCTGTGTGAAGGGCTATGATATCTCTTAATTGTCCAGATTTTGGAAGGATGTTCATTTTTTTCTTATAATTTTGCTCCATTCCTCCTAAAACTGGAAATTATTTCTAGAAGTTCTAAGTCAACAGAACCAACACTTAAAAACTGTCCCTAATTTGGGGCCTTTCCCATAATTATTTTTACTTTGTCCATAATACTGAAGGTATCTCTGGAGGTAAAAGTGGAAAGATATAGTTTATGCATGTTGTCGACTGCACAAGTATTTCTCAGTGTTTGTGCATCTACATATGTATATGCATGTATGTATATGTTTGGAATGTCCCCATAATGCTCATTCATTAAAAAAAATATTACTATCATATGTGTATTGGGAATGCCCTCATGATGCATACATCTTGAAATAAAATAACATTTCCTTCATGTTTTTATGTTTGGAATGTCCCCATAGTACTCATGCGTTTAAAAACTGTATTGCTATCATATCTGTATTTGGAATTTTCCCATGATGGATACGTCTTGAAAAAAATCACATTACCTTCATGTTTTTATGTTTGGAATGTCCCCATAATACTCATGCATTTAAAAACTGTATTGCTATCATATACGTATTTGGAATGCCCCATAGTGCATACGTCTTAAAAATTACATTTCCTTCATGTTTTTTGTAGGGCTGTAAGATGTTCATTTGCGTTCCTTAATTTAAATAATAAATGTTGATTGCTAGTCTTCTTATTAAAATTGAAATGAAAATTTTAACGTATTTTTTTTTCAGTCTCACAAGAAAGACGTGTTTCCATAAATCAAATATGAGTCAGGAACATATTTTTTTCAACCATATATACAAGCATGTGCATGTTTTGCATGTGTTTGTGTCTGTATGTGTGAGTGTGTATGTGTGTGTGTGTGTGTGTGTGTGTGTGCGTGTGTGTGTGTGTGTGTGTGTGTGTGTGTGTGTGTGTGTGTGTGTGTGTGTGAGTGTGTGCGTATGTGTGAGAGAGAGTGCAATGCATCCTATTCTACTATTAAATCCTTTCATAGCTTATGTTTTGGATATAAAATACTTTCTCCAACAATTGCATATCCAAAACCAACCTTGAGACATCCGCCAGAAGGACGATTTTAATTATTTTACATTAAAAGTATTAATACACTTCATTTATATCTATATCTATATCAGTCTTTGTAAGTATATCCAAATATATAGATCTATATTTGTATCTATATCTATATTTGTATATATATATATATATATATATATATATATATGTGTGTGAGTGTGTGTGTGTGTGTGTGTGTGTGTGTGTGTGTGTGTGTGTGTATACATACATATACATGTATATGTTCACACACACACACACACACACACACACACACATATATATATATATATATATATATATATATATATATATATATATCACTAGCTACAACAAATCTACATCTACATATGGGTCTACTTCATATAAATAAAATCCCATTTATTTGATTTTCATAACATTGAGCTGAGAACATCGAAAGTACACAATACCGACTGCTCAGAACACCGATGTTGAACTAAGGGTAAGTAACCCATTGGCCAACCAGACAAACAAACTGAAATGAACGCAAAGAAAACACACTAACATGGCGGATTTCACCCCCCCAAACCTCCCTATGTGGAGGGCTGTGCCCCCCACACCCCCTAACTAAATATGCTAAGTCTGAGATAGCACTACCATGGAGGTCAGGGGCAAAGGTCAGTATGCTGGCCAAACAGTTACTTACCTTTATTTACATGTTGGTGTTCCAAGCAGTCATTGTTGGGGACTTTTGGTGCTCTTAGTGCGATATTAAGAAAGTCGAGTAAGTGGGCTTTCGTTTATATGAAGGGGACCCATATATATATATATATATATATATATATATATATATATATATATATATATAGATATATATAGATATAGATATATATGTGTGTGTGTGTGTGTGTGTGTGTGTGTGTATAATGTATAGATATAGGCATATTATTTTGATGAATATCATTTTCACTGAATCTCATATCATTGAAAAAATGAAAATATGTTTCGTTATAACACATTTTATTGAATCAAATTTCTTTGAACATTTTATAAATTGCAAATGTACCTTCAAAATACAGTTTGCATAGACTTGAGCTCTCCTTCTCCCTCTGTGTGAGTGACATTGCTTTCATATCCCTAACTTGAATATACTAACCCCATAGTCACATAACTGCAGAGAAATGAGGAAACAGTACATATAGTGAATCACTGCTGGCACAGAACATGTTAAGAGATGAGGTACAACATGAGGGTGGGCATTGGCAAGGCTCACCTGGTCTTCTAGACTCATTTTATTTATTTATTAGCTTTTTATTTCTATTTGTTTACTGGCAAAATCCAACTGGGTTGATGGAAAATTCTTTTTCTCAACAGTCTTTTCAATATATCCATAATTAGTTTAAGAATGTTACATACAATTGCTTATTACTTCTTTCAAAAACGAGAAAAATTGAACAGCAATATGGTAATTATTCCACAGCTGAGGCAAACTATTAATAGGAGAACACATGAACTCAGTTTTTACAAATGTTGTGGTAAGAAGAGGGTTGAGAAAAAGAAGAGGTCAGCTAGTCGTTAGCAGGATAGGTAGTGCATTTTTATGTAGCAAACAGTTATATACCTGTGACTATTTGCCTAGTAATTCCTATGATCCTATTATCCTGAATCATTCCAGCAATGAAATCTAAGCCTTTTACAATTTTGTTTTCATGATTTATGATTCAATGGAATTTATTTTCAGTAGAATGTGTTTTCAGTCAATATTTTAGTGATTTGTGACTCAGTTAGAATGGTATTCAGTGACTCACAGGATGACCATATGCAGACATATAGATATATACTAATAAAACAAAATAACTTAACAGATACTTTATGAACCCATTTTCTAAGCACAATAATGACCTCCAGTGTAGGTGTTACAGAGAAATACCAAACCTTCCATCTGTGGAGATACCCTCTAACTGCAGCTTTAGGCCTTACAACACCCTATGGTAAGTCTGTTAGCTACATTATTGCTGTGGTGGTGCTGCGGTAGCGTTGTCGCCTCACAGTTAGACGTTGCCCTTCGATTCTTAGTTAGAGCGTCTTCTGTGTGGCGACATGCGTGAATGGGCACTCCTTCATTGAAGGTTGTGCGTTAGGCCCAGCAAGCCAGCACGTAAAACTCTACTGCCAATCATTAGCAGACCGGAATTCCGCTGTGGCGACCCCTAATCGGGAAAAGCCAAAAGACACAAACTGCCTGCTTAATTGAACCTAACTGGTTGTTAGTCATCTGCCTTGTGAATAATTATTTTTAATGCATTCATTTCAGTTAATATCCTACATCTAGATGAAAGTGTTCTTATTTGTTTTTTAGTCTCTGATTCTTACTTAGTCATCTGCTCAGTTCAGTTAGCCTAATACCGTTTAGCAATTCATGTTAGTGCACATCTGGATCTAATCTATATATGCATACCATCATTTTTGTTTCCTTTTGTTTAACACAAGATGTGTACATTGTTTCTTCTCACATGAATAATTATATGTTTTGTTTAGTTTTTGTGTCAATGGAACAAATATGTAGACCATAATTGTTACATGTTGTTTCAGTGATATGCCTATTTTATTTCCTACATTCTGCCTTATAGTGCATAACACAATTCCAGAAACAGAGCACCACTGCAGCCTGCCATTGGCTGACAAACTGTCACTGTTTATTTCAAGAATTAAGTTTGTTTATATGTGTTCTTAGGAAAAAAAGGTAGCCAGAAGCCATTTATTTCTACCTCCATTATCTTTCCAACTTCCTGCATCACTTAATGAACCCAAGTCTCTGCTAACTTAGAGAAGGAAAAACATTTGTGCCAGAGAGATAATTGAGATTGTCCAAAGACTTATGGAATAGTGAGACTGGAAGAGTATAATAATCTGATGGGAAATGGAGAGTATCCAGAAAGAACAGTGGTTGGACAAATTATAATTTGTCATAAAGAGTAAAATAAAGTGTATTCTTCTTCTGCATTTTCTTTTTAATTAAATCTTAAAAGTTCATTATGCCAGTAGTACACCACATTTCCTTTTTATGCAAGTTTATATATTTTTTAGCTTTTTTTGTGGGAGAAAGATGGGGTGGTGATTTGGTCATCAACTTTCTGCATGCCAGATGAAGTGTCTAGAGTTCAGTTCTTACATCTTGTAGCTATCTATGT